>NW_022197544.1:8883095-8907884 GCF_009176525.2 Contarinia nasturtii
CTAGATTGAATTATAAGAATTACGAAAGTGAAGTAGTTTGCCCCTTGGATTAAATAAAATGACATTTACTAGTTGGGAGAGACAGACGTTTGGGATTTGACACCCGAATGTCAGACATTTTATTTTATTGTTACATTTATACGTCATTTTGAGTTGGCAGTATGAGATAGAACGAATAATATTTTTTGGGTTGACCTTTAATTAAATGGCGGATCACGGCTTGTGATAGCATACAAATTTGTTTCGTTTAGATCGATCATGCTCGATACATTTTGATAATAGCCCATTCGAATGGTTTGGTTATGTGGTAAATTGATTGCATCTCGTTCATTAATCGGTTGTTGGCATGCCTCAGTCTTTTTCACGGCAGCAAATACATTATCAAATGCACTTATATAAAAAACGGGACACAATCCGTGGTTGCCCAATGGAAATGGCCTAAACAACAACAATAAAAAATTGTTTTAGAACGTAAACGAATATATATACAGACAAATGATGCCATCGTTTGTTTAACATAATAATTCAATAAATGCTTATTACCTTTGACCGATTTGAGATTCGCCACAATTACCCATATTCCAGTTTTGATGACATGTACGTTCACGAGTGCCTGCATTAAACAAGTATTAAACATGCTTATACCATACAAAATATACCACAACTCACCATATCCCCCCGAGGCAGTATGGATGCATTGCGAATGCACAGCTGCCATTTTTGGATCGGCATTTCTCAAACCATCGAATCCTGGCCCCGCAGGCTCACACACTACAACAATTTATAAACCACAACAACAAAAACAAATTGAACAAATATTTCTTCATTAAAAAAGCGACACGAAAACATCTCTTAATTCATTTAGTATTTTCACAAATTAAAAGATAATTCGACAAATATCAATTTATACAATTTCTCAGCTAATTTTTTTGTTTTTTACTAATTTGATCTTACAATGAATTGTTCCGATTTGTTTAGTTCCAAGATCGGTTGCAGCCTTTGCAATTAAACGTGCCCCAAAACTAAAACCAAATAAATACGATGATGATGAATCAAAAGCAAGTTCTCTCAATACTTTCAATTTGTCGGTCAATAAATTTGCGATCGTTTTAAAATTAACGAGCAAAAACCCATAGTCTTCGTTCTGTATGATAAAATTGAAAATGAAGAAAAAAAAGAGAAATAATAATTGCGTGAAAAGAGAAATACGATGATATGATGTTCCATATTTGAAAGTGGCCGAAGTGAATGTTCCAATTGTGAGACATTCATACATCCGTGTATGCACGTGTGTTTATTCTAATATGTAATGTATATGATGTCGACGCAACAAAGTCAAACCGAACCTACATAGTCACGATAATCCATGCATATGATGCATCCGCCTCGATTCGCAATTAACTCTGCAATGCATAAAATGGCACCAAATTAGTTCGATCCTCACGTATATTATTACAATTACAAGTGCTTGGATGTAAATGATTTATAAATATGTGGTACGACCCAAATTTCTCACAACATATACAACTTGATGATATGCATGAAATGAATTTACACACACAAAGAATAGAATTGCACTTCACAACAAATTTATGGAATTTCAACTATATCACATACTTTCTCGCAACTCTATCGTCCATGAAGTATTGCAACTTTCCCTCCATCCAGGCACCTAATATGAAATTGATTTTCTATCAATTAGTTTAAACAAAAAAAAAAACGGTTTTGTCAAAAAAATCTGTGTTTCGAACAATTATTGCATATTTTTTTGTTGGCCAACAGTCAGCAAGCGCATCCTCCAAAACGTCATCTCTCGATGTTGAAACCATCACCTCGGTGTTTCTGAAAACCATTTCAGGGGGAAAAAAAAGTGACCAACACATTAACTCAAAAATATAAATATGGAGTAAGTGAGTGCGAACGCAAAATAAAAAGGCACAAAGCGAAAATAAATACTCAATTAAAAGCAATAAAAACAACAATTACGAGACGAAATGCAAATTCACTGCGTGCAAAATTTTGTGATAATAGTGGCTTTTTAGCATTTGCATGTTTTTTTTGTTCGTTGTTAGTCGTTTTTGTGAGTCGTTTACTTGGGCTGTGTGTGTGTGTGTGTTGTATGACAACACGAGCAAACAGCATTTGGATTTTCTCATTAAAAGTTATTACTACACATTTGACAAACAAAACACGCGGCCAAAAACTTCCTCATTTTCATCTCGTTTTGCTTTCATTGGCATCATTTGCAATGTTCATGTCGAATTTTTGCGCATTGATAATTTCATACTTATTATCATAAATAATAAATTTGGTACGACGCTCAAGAGTAGCAGCAAACGTAAGTGTTGGCATCACTGTGAAAAATGCAGCGATCGCTGTTATTATAACAAAAATGTATGTTGTGCTCATTTTTGAAAATGACCGACAATGTAAATCACAAGAGAATTTCAGAAAGAACCCCGTCACTCGGAATGAGCTTAGATGTCGAGTGTGTGCAAGATAGAGAGAGTTAACAAACGCGCGATTGTTGAATAAAATCGTTGGCAAAACAAAAACTTATTCCCAAATGAAATAGACACTGACACAGCATGCGAACGAGAAATAAACCGACGAAAAAAAAAGTGCGCACATCAACAGCACTGTTTTAAATAAACTGTAATCAAATTCTGTACGAGCGACAAAAAAAAAACTCTCCGAAATGCACGCAAACCGTTTTGAGTCTCTGCACACACACCGCGCACTGCCGTGAGACTAATTGATTTTAAATTTTGTGAAACAAGGTGTCTCTATTTAAGGTCTTTTTTAAAAATGCCATTTCAACCATCATTTAATTCGGCATTGTACTTGTTCATTTACGCCAGAGCAAGAACAACAGAAAAAACTTGAACAATAAATTTAAACAATACTGATAACGAAGAAAGCAATTTTAATGGCTTAAAATATTTGAACTAACTGACATTATCAGTGAAACTTGTACCATTTTTTTTGGATAAACTCATTTTCTGAAATGTGGTATTTTGCAATTTCTCATATAACAACATGCCACCTGGTGAAATCCATAATTCAAGATAAGACAGAAAAAAAACAGAAATGCAAACAAAACATTGACGATTCTGTTTTTTCAATTTTCAAGTACAATTTACCAACTGACAAAAAAACTTAACGAGATTCATTTTATTTTGTTATTTCGGTTGTTTTATGAAAAGGCAATAATGATAGACAATTTGTTATGCAAAGCAGTTTTCATACATGTAAAACTATTCGCATCAGACCTAAGTGCTTACAAGCAATGTAATGTGGCCCGGTTGAAAACATCAAACAACCGTTGCAAGTCTACAATGCGGTCACAAAACTGTTCATTTTTGCTGTTATCACAAAATTCAGTGTTGCAAAGTTTCCGTTGTTTCCACTCCGTTTTTTTCCACTCCCGGTGAGTCGTTTGTACTTCTCATTTTTTCTTCTCTTTTTTTGGTAATTAAATGTAAATGTAATGGAGTATATCGTACCACAATGTGTAGAATAAAAAGCATTCTTCATATTCAAAGTTTTACTTCTTATTCGCTTTCTCTGATTTGATTCTTTTTCATTGTATTTTAATTTTGTTCGCTTTTTGGTGTGCATCCGTGACCAAGGTTACATATATTTCATTAAAATGAAATTGTTGGAACTCAAACTTCTAATTGAACGACACATCTGCTGAAAGTCTTGTACAGTAACTTATGCTCAAGTTATGACTCTTTTTACATCCTCTCCCTCTCTCTCGCTCTCACACTCTCTTACTCGTCGTACTTGAAATGGAATATTGCTCGCATATAATAAATTTTCTATTGTCACACATACACACATCCAAATTGCTGTTGATTTGCATTACATTTTCCACATTGAAATTTGCACGAAATTCTGTATGGAGTGCGACGAGCCCGCATATACAATATTAACGAACAAGGCAAAACGGAATATATATATGTGCGCATAGAACCTACAACTTTTTGATTATACGGAAGTTTAAATCGTCGTTTATTTACACGCATCGTTAGAACGGTGCCAAAGGACGGGAAAGGCAAACTGCGTGCGAAATTGTTGTGCTTGAGAGTTAAATTTTTTGTTAAATAAAATTTACGTAAATATTTTATGAACAGTTTTAGGCAGATAACTCGCTACGCCAACGGTATTCAGCCAGTTTGAAAAGAATAATGTATGCAATTTTTTTCATAAACGTTTCAGTCATTCGTTCGCATTTATTTGAAAGGTATTCAGTATGGTTACCAGTTAGGGTCTTGTACACCCTTCGATTTGTGGTAACGCTCAGCATGCGTCAAACAGAATATCGAAACAACCTGCAAAGTAATAACAACGAAATTGGGGACTCTCAATACTACAGCAATTTATGCGTATCAAGATCAATCTGTCGAGAGCACGAGATTGGATCAATCAAAGACTGTGGATGCAAAAGGTGAAAAGAAGTTGAAAAGCAAGATCGGATGATACATTGCATATTTTGACAAGGAAATTGCTAAATAGACAGAATTGTATAGAAGTTTTTGTCTCGATTTATTTCAATTCGAAAAATGTAATAAAAAAAGAGAAGAACGACGCTTTTAGCTAAAATACTAGACGCTATTGTTCATTAATGCCACAAAATCAAAAGATCAATATCGAGTCTGAATCGATGTAAAACCATTTTTCATCACGTCACTTCACGGTTTCTTTCATGATAGCAGTCGAACAATTGGACCGCCAAAAACATTAAGACTAATGCTGTTGCCGCAACATTCTCGCCAAATCATCAATTTAATGGGTACGAAAACGAAATTGAAGTAAAATCTAGGCGAATCAACAGCGAACGCGTTCAAGCCTATAGCTATTGATATTTTAAATGGCTCCATTACAATTTATCTCATTCACACTTCTTTTTTCAGATCTCTCTCTATCTATCTCTATCTCTTTCATGTATTTTTGATACTTTTGCGTGAGTGTGTGATTTATATAGTATTTGTTAATAAATGACATACCAAATCTATCTGCAAATAAATGATGTACGATTTTTTATTCGAGCATATAACAACTTACTTTTCGATTGTCTTTGGGCGCATTTGAGAATCTGTCTAACTCGACTAGGGTCTATGGACCAAGACATGCCAAATTTGATGAGAAAATTGGCCAATAGCCAACATTTTTTTCTGTATAATCTATTATATAATTCTAATACACAATATATGTATGTTAATATATAGAATTCTCTATAAAGAGATATCCCAAAAAACATTTTTTGTGGCAAATTCATCCATTATCGGGCATATGTTGACGGTCAATATTGGGGTCGGATTTGAGTGTAGTTTCAGTCATTTTCAACGTCGCAATGGAAAGAAAAAAGAGAAAAAATAAACTCAGTTACTAAGTATGAATCAACATCAATATACTATCGGTTCAGTTCAATTAATGATACTCACCTACGGGTTATTTTATATACCGAACTGCCCGTACTTCGGTCAAGGCCACAAAACTCAAGCCCAGCATAGTAACAAAACGTTACAATAATATTATTTAAAAAGAAATCTTAATGCTACATGTAATTAAAACTGGTCGTCATCGGAAACATCGAGAACATAAACGTAGTCCTCATCGTCACTGGAATCCTCATCGTCAGCTGCTTGATTTTGTACGGCAGCATTTTGATTCTGTGGTCTCAATAGTTGCGGATGAATGTCCAATCCCAACACCGTACAAAGACCTAAAAACAAAATCGTAAACAACAAATTGTTAGCCAAAACATTCTTAAACATTTTTAATTTCAGTGATATTTTTTCACCTTTGTACATGATGTTCTTGGCTGCAACGATATCCCGGTGCCAAACAGTTTTCAATTGAAATGGAGCTCGATCATCTTTCCAAATGCCTGTGTTTAGTTGCCAGTTTTTGAAACATACTTGAAGTTTTGACACTAAACCATCTGAATCCATTGGAATATGATCTGGGTTGGCTGCATTCAATCGATTAACAAAATCAACTGCATATTTTCGCAATTGTTGGTACACTCGGTTGCTTTTCATGGTGATAATCACGTTCGGTAAATTCCATTGCGATGACTCATCTTCACTTGGAATACAATGCTGACAAACTTTGTATCGATCGCTTTTGGTTCGTCGATCGAATGGCCGGAAACATTTTGCACAAGTTTGCGATGTATTGTATTCGTCGACCAATCGTACAATACAATTTCCCAACTTCTTGAAACTGTTCAATAGTCGTCGTAATCCCGGGCATCGCAATCGCTTTTTAATACCAATTGGTGAGTTTGGAGCTATTTGAGCTGCACCAATAAAAACGAGCGCCGACTTTTTTTTCGTCAGTGATGCCGCGATTTTGTCACTGGCCCGATTCTCTTCGATGTATTTATCAAGACGGAGTCGAATAAACTTTCTTGTTGTGTACACCGCCATAGCTGGTTTCATCATTTTCACATAATAAGCGATGTAACACATCCAATGTGAACGTCCTTTCGGCGATGGGAAAAATGCATAGCGTTTATAGTCAAGCTCCCGTTGTTTTTGCAACAATTCAGTCCATTGATCGGATTTACGCTTGCGTTTGCCATATTTCGCTTTGAAATGGTATTTTGGACCATCAATTGTGATGTTTTCCTGAGATTTACGAACAAAAAATCATAGAAGTAAACAAATGATAAATAAAGAATGAATTTATTGTTTCTTACCTCGTTGCCGGATCGAACGTGTTTGCGAACGGTGGCGTTCCATGTACGAACTCCTGGATCGATTCCAAGCACATAATCAAACTCAAAATTATTGTACTTCTCTTTGATGGTGTTGTTATCAAGTTCTGGTGTATTGCGTTCAGGCTTCACGAAACATAACGAAACTGCCACACTATCGGTTGCCACAGCAAAATCGAATTCCTTACCATTTCCAAGTTTCGAAATTTTTGGCATGTCAAATATTAAATTCCAATAGAAAGCTGGATTGCTATCGTATTCAGTTTTTTCAATGTTTATTGGCTGACCGCGTTTTCCTTTTGCCAATTTCAATGCTCCAAATTTGCGCGCAATCAAATAAAAAAGATGGATATCGATGCGGATATGTTTCATATCGAAATCGTGGATTGGAACTACTAAAAAATTCTTTATTTTTGGCGGGAGTGGAGTGGTCGGCATGACATTTTTGTTCGGATCGCGTCGATATTGGAACCAGCGTTGTTTCAACATTTCATATTTCGCGTGAAAATCGAAAATTTGTCGCTGAATGTTTATAAATATTGGAATGGTTTGGAACCAGCGATCACGAATGAGATTCTGAAAGTGTACATTGATTGGCAATCCAATGCCTGCTGCTTCGTTTAATAGAAGATCGATGTTCGCGTTTCTCTCGACTCTACTTTGGAACATTACGATCTTCGTCGCACGTTTTACATCCAATTCAGTGATGAGATTTCCTTGTCGATTCAAATTCAGTTCGTAGCGCTTTAGTGTGAAAAATTTCTTGATGCGACTGAATGCCCATACTTTGATGTTATTTTTCACGTTTGTTATGTACTGAGTGATGAGATGATTGAATGCGTTCCCCATGCCTTCGCGAGCTGGCCAATTTTCTGGACGAAGAAAATCAGGACATGCTTGCTCCACAGTTCGTCGAAATGCAAGCGGTAATTTGTGGTAATTTTCTTGTAATACCGAGGTGAAACATTCACCAATTACACCATTCACGTATTTATTGAATTCATCATTCGTGTATTCATCGGATTCACCTTTAAAAAATCGAACATTTTCATCGTCAAAGGCTTTGTTTGCTTTGAACAAAAACAGTAATGACGCCAGAGTCATAATCATTGTGGCCGAAAGGCACCAGTATGTGACCTGATCGATGAATGGTGCACGATACTCTTCCCGCAGCACTTGATTTAGAGTCATCTTCAACGACGTACTGCGCCCATTCTTGGCTCTCTTTCTTCTCATCGTGACAGATCTATTGTACAAAAATTAAAGAAAAAAATACACCAAATATAGCATAGATCACAAACACAATAAGATATAAACACTTCTATCACAAATTAAATGAAACAGTAATGAAGAGCGCATTATAAATATCACCTCTTACCTCAACAAAGTGACTCTGTATTCTAAATCGAATGATGAAATTTATTTCCAACGTGACAACAAATATTTTGCCGATCGAAATGTTGTTGGAATATTCACAGTTAATTTTATCAACACTCTGTTATTTCGAAATTAAAACAAAGACAGTCACAAAACCAACTGTGAATATATCCATTCCACAGGGAACAGCATTCCAAACACATAAAATCGTTTTTGAAATGACAATAAAACCAATTGATCGCCCAAACCACGCTTCAAACACTCTCATATAATTCTCAAGAAATCCTGTTGAAAACAAAACAAAATTTTATTGTAAACAAAATCGGTTGGTGCAAAAGTTGTTTATACTAACTACTGGATTTGGTTTGACACATATACACCGCGCGGATAGAAAAATGTCAGAAAGATGTCAGTTGCATTTCGAAAATTCAAAATAATAATTCCACAAATAAAGAAAAATAAATGCATTAAATGACGTATAAAAGAGTTCTCCTGCAGAGTTTTATTTATTTCTTTTCGAATAAATTGTTTATTTTTTTATTTGAGCGTAAGATTTGTATTTTCAATATAAAACTTAATGTGTTGGGTTGTGTTCACATTATGTTGTCAAATGAAATATTATTGGAAGTGAAAGAAACAAGTGGATCCATTCCATTGGAATTCGTGGAAACTATGCATATAATCTCCGTTCCATTTGACACGAAAATGACCACCAGAATGGGCCAAAACGTTACATTTTTCAACGTTAGAATATACTAAAAACATTACAATTTTGTTTGCTGGGATAGTTTAATAAACAATGGAGAAAAAACAGGAGAATAAAGATAACCCGACATATTGTTATATTTTTCTCTTTATCTCTTTTATCTGGTTTTAGTTCCCGGTTTGTATAGAATGACTCACACAACCGATCTATCACAACATTGCTATTTAAAATTAAGTTCAGTTTGACGTATGAGTGAGCAATTTCAATGTCGTCAACTTTCTTTTGCCATGTCTTTCGTTTGGCAATTTAATGGCATCGAATTTCCGTTCGACTTTATCCATAATTTCTCTTTGTAACCACAAAGAATTGCCAGAACTGTGATTAATGATGTTCAACATCTAGACTTATTGAACGGTGTAGCTTTTTCATTTTTCATCTCAGTTTTTCGTTCGATTTTACGTTTGCGTCCAACAAGTCGTAACACATTTTCAAGTTGAGTTCGGCCAAAGGAAATGTAACACGATAAAAATATAAAAGTAAAACGACCGACGAAAAGAGCCGATGGAAGAACATGACGAAAAAAGAAGAAGAAGAAAATAAGAATAAAAGAATTTTCAAACAAGACATGAAAACAATAAAAAACAATATAAAAAAAAATCCACCGTCATTATTATTCATAAATGAGCGGCTATGTGCCGTTTTAACGTTTGTGTGTACACGACGATGGTGTGAGAAAATAAACTTCTCAAAAATGTGACGTTTCACATCATCTCAGGCTAAATTTCCGTTTTTTAATAAAGTGGAAAACTCTCAGCGCTTTGAATGGCGTATGTATATGATTGTTGTGATGGCAAACAAAGTGTTTTCATTCAAATCTGTCTAGATTTCACTTGAGTTTATATTCTTAAAGCTTTAATGCTATTTTATTTCAAACACATTTGTGCTATTATATATTTTTTTTTGTTCCTTTAATTTTTAATCTTGAGTATATCTTTTCTTGTTTTTTACTTACAGAGCTATGCGATGCTGCCGTTCGTATTCAGGCTGCATTCCGTGGTCATTTGGCTCGAAAGGTGAAAGATGGCAGCGAACTTAAAGATGATAAAGATCTACAGGAAATCACTAAAAAAGTTGCCGAAGAGCTAGATATTGATTTAAATGATCCGGAACTGAATAAAGCGGCCACAAAAATTCAAGCTTCATTCCGAGGACATAAATTGCGGACAGAGGTTCGCAAAACCGACTAAATTTTTTTGGACGCATTCAACGCGTAATTTAACGGTGTTATTTTGATAGCCCGGTGTTTTTTTTGTTCGGCGAGAAACACTTTCATCAATTTTCGCAAAAAAAATTATAAAAATTAACAGAAACTATGCAACATCCAACAAAAACAAAAAAATACAACCAAAAAAAACAATGCATTTTTAAAATGCTGCACGAGAAATTGCACTTCTTATACTTTATGTGGTTAGTGGTTCTTTTCTAAAAAAAAAGTAATAATAATAATAAAATAATTAATGTCTAGAATGTTCGTATCAATTAAAAATTAGCTTGTTTTCCAACTGGAAGAGGACACACACTCACACACATACATACAAAATGGCAGAACTTATTATGAAGATGTATACATGAAAATCTCTATTTTTAATACCGTTTTTTCTCCACATAGAATCAACACAATAACACGAACGGCGCATCCGATTTCTTTTCCATATAAATCTGATTCACCAATGAAAAGCGAACGAAAAAAAAACACACAAAAAAAGCATCCATTGCATATGTTTCCAATAGTCCCAATGGAATTGCAGACAAACAGGTAGTAAAGACTTATTTAAATAAAAATTTAATCGGAGAATCTGAAAAAAATTATTGTGGCCATTGGTCTAATTACAATTTATTCAACTATCATTGGTTTGATGCGGCGACAATTTGTTTCGATTTAATTGAAAAATGGAAAAAAGATAAACATTTTATGTGTCTATTTTTAAAATGAACATGAGAAGATGAAAAAAAATTGATTCCTCAAGTTGCATTGAATCATTGAATGCAGCATATCAATTGATGTGCATTTAGTAAATTTGACCCGAATATTTTATCCATAAAATTTCAAATGAATTTTATAAATTACATACACACACACAAACACAATCACAATTATTTTAAACATTTTAATAGAATTTGAACTTTCTAATAAACAAACAAATATATATTTTCGTCTTATTTCGATTGATTTTATAGTACATCCCATTTAAGAATTAATAAATCAGTCAATTATTGATTCAACTGATTGAAATGTCACTGGATGCATATATCCATGGTCATTCGAAATAGTTGAAAAATTACTCTCTTTTGCGCACCGAATTGCCGCAACGCTTTTGAAGCATAAAAATAAAGTGTGTATTTTGGCAGAAGAAATACTAAATGCATCATTCATGGCCAAATGGACAAAAATTCAATTGCCAGCAGAATCTAGGGGGAATTATCTATATGTTTATACGGTTTATACGCAAGTATTTTTTACTGAATATACTACAAAAAGATGAAGACATCGCAAGTATGCCGCATATACGCTGCATATTTGCGTATAAACCACATATATACGGAGTTATTTGCAAATATTATTTGCAAATATTCTTCCGTATATGCGGTTTATATTCTTATACGCAGCATATTCGTAACTTATTTTATTCGATATTTTCCCCTAGAGCAGAATGTAAATCGATATAGCTATTTCATGCGAAGTAATTTGATTCGCTGCAATTGACTGTTTCAATTTTCAAAATCATTGCAAACAATATTGTGCGCATTTTTTATCCTCATGATGGCAGTTCCACTTGTTTCGCTTTTTTGTTGGTCAATACAAACAATTCATTACAAAAACCAAATGTTATAACATCCATTTATGAGTTGCTATTTCACGATGGTTGAGAACGAGAAAGGACGAGAAAAAAAAGTGTCTTGATTTTATATCCTTGATATTGATTCGATATTGTTGTAAGAAACATAATAATAACAACGAATAATATCATAAAGTAATGACTTTTCATAAGACATATTTTTATTAATCGTAAATGTACTTTTTCGCATTTCCCATCATAAAAAGTTGAAATGAACTACCATTGAAGTTCGTTCTTTTTTTTTGCGTTCGTTGAGTAAACTTTATATGCACAAATATTATTTGGGCAGCACGAACAACGCAAATAAGTTTTCGTGTCAGTGTGTGCATGCAAGCGTGCTTTGTGTATTTTACGCATGAAAGTAAATCGATGAATTGCTAAACAACATTATGTACAACGCGTGAAATATTCAAAGCACACACACACTCAACGGCTGTTGAAAGCAACACCCGTGCAAATAATTTGAGAATATAAGATTCATTGGTCGACCATAAATGTGGTAAAATTTGATCAGAACATTATCTGGGCCAATCTATTGTGTGGTATTATTCGCTTCGTTTACGCTGTATGTCTTTTCATTCCATTTTACTACATTAACACGCGGTTAACGACTCTAGACTCATTGATCCTACCATATATACATATATATGATGTATCAGATCAAACAAAATATAAAAAAACGGGGTTTTTTATGTGTGCAACAAGAGCAAACATGAAAAATTTCATTCTCTTCAGAAAATCATGTTGAAGCTTTTAACCACATTGAATTATTCTATGCCTACAGGCATACAATACGCCCTAAATCTATCTTTTGATCTAAACAAATGCACTCCAAACACACTTCCAAACAAGCATATGGAATTGGCATCCCTTCCCAAAATATATATATATATATTTATTTTGCAAACAAAAAGCTTTGTACATTTCGTTTTTTTTTGTGTCTGTTATAATGTTTCCATAGATTAGATTAAGTTTGATTGTAGTGTGATTATTAAACTGTAGAGATTGGCAATCACATTCACTCAACAGAATAAATTGGGCCTTGTGTCAACAAAACAAAAAAAAAATATTAATGACAACATAATATTGATGAACCAGCCCGATTCTTTTCTTCTTGTCATTATTTCGTTCCTTTTTATTCGGTTCGGTGAGTGAATGTGTATGTGTGTGGCTAAAGATAATATCGTTTTATCATTAACGTGTGTCTAATGTTAAGAGAACTAACATCAGTTAAGTCACCTTATGTGTAAAATCATTTGCAAACATGTTTAGATTTTAGTAATTAGTTGAATAAACAAACCAAACAAACACAAAAAAATAGAACACAAACCAATCCAAACAATTTGATTTCAGTTTGAAGTTTTTGTTTTTTATTTTTTTTTCTTTCAAAAGATTAAGATTGCGAGGCTTTCGTTGGTTTTGGGCTTTGATTCATCAAAAACCTGAATATTTTCAATAAATCAACATGGGATTCATTTGATTTCATTGTTCTCTTTCATGTGTATGGACATGGATTTCTGAAGGGAAATGTTTTATTTCATATTTCATTTGTTGTAAATGTTCCAAAACGCTTTCATTTCTCAATCAAATATCATTGGCATTCGTGACAAAAACAATTATGTCATTTACTAAATTGTAATCTAATTTGATCGGTGAACGTTTGCTATGTCAACGCTTTACCATTTTATTTGTCAAAATGTATATACATACGTGCGTCCTATAATTAGGAAAAAAAAGAAGAATTTCGTTTCAATTTCGCTATTTTTGCTGCTAAAATTGTTCCCATTACAACGACTTCGCAATCATCGCTACGTAGGTACCGAATACAGTGCAGATAAATTGATAAGTTTAACATTTTAAATGGAAACAAATTTTCAAATGAATTACAAATGATGCTTTTAACTTAAATCTAGAGCCCAATTCAGAAATATATTATATTAAATTCAATGATTTATGTAAAAATAAAATTAAATAGGCATAAAAACTATAAAAAAATTGAAACGGTTTAAAACCAATAAATTAATTGGAAAATGTAACATCCTCACTGTCAAAAACTGAATGTTGTTTTATTCAATAACTTTCTTCTTGCATTTTCTGTGAATAGACGCAACAATGTCGAGGCGCATGGATCCAATCATCGAGGTAAGTAAACAAGAAGTAAAATAAAGAGTCTTACAGTAGTAAGACGAACTTTTCCGCACGGCAGTCCATTGGACTGAAACAAAAAAGGTGTTTTTGTTCCATCCCAATTGGTGAAAATACAGTTAGTTTTTTTGTTTAACGAATTTTGAGCACTTTGAAAAGTCACAGAAATATGTCAACCCTGACAGGTATTGACAGTCAGTTAAACTGATTACTAATGACTTATTAGGTGATTCTGCGACAAGTGATGATTATGCTAATGAGAGCAATGGCGGTTGAAGCCTAGCATCAGTTGAAGCCTAACATCCAAGCGAGATACATCGAAAGATCTTCTGTGTTGATAATATCAACTTGAAATCCAACAAAATGCTACTAGCAATTAATCATTTTTGGTTGACATTTGTTATAATTGTGTTGTTGCACCAATACTCCGTGTATGTGTGTAAATCACATCTTATGATTAAGGACGACATAATGATCGAATCGACTGTTGAAAGTGTTCAAAAACCACATAATGTGCATTCGAAGCGGGCTGCTGTAATAGAGAAGATCTGGGATTTTGGCGTCATTCCATACGAAATAGACACGACAGCTGGATTTGATGACAATAAAATAGCGAATATCAAGGCGGCAATGCGCCACTGGGAAAATTTCACTTGCATTATTTTTATTGAACGAAATTCAATCGAACATGAAGATTTCATACGATTTACGCAGAACGATTCAATATGCAATTGTTGTTCGCATGTTGGTAAACAAGGTGGTGTTCAAGATTTAATTATCGGAAATTATTGCTCCAAATTTAAATCGAGAATCGCACACGAATTGGGTCATGCAATTGGATATCACCACGAACATAACAGGCCCGATCGTGATGAGTATATTGAAATTAAAAAAGAAAATTACTTCAACGATCTAGTTTTCAAACAAAATTTTGAAAAACTGTCACCTAGAGAGGTATCAACACTTGACGAACCATACGATTTTGACTCGATCATGCATTACAGCCAAGTTGCTGGTTCAAAGTACTGGTTTTTGGAATCATTTATTCGGACTGTGGGGCACGTTTCATATCAAGGTAAAAACTTGACCTCTGCTGACATATTTACCATTTTGCCGAAGAAAGGAAAGAATGGCTTTTTCCCGAAACTTGGTAGAAATATAAGATTGAGTACAATTGACATCCGAAAAACAAAGAAATTGTATAACTGTCCCGAGTGTGGCCGAACATATTTTGATCAAGCAGCTGCATTTACATCGCCAGAATACTACAGTAAATCATTAAGTCGAACATATCGATTATGTGAATGGCGTATCACAGTCAAGGATGGACAACGGATTCGACTTAAAATAAATGATTTAAGTATATTCAAATCGGATGACTGTAAAAGTGACTATTTAGAAGTTCGTGACGGTTATTGGTATAAATCACCATTGTTGGGTCGTTTCTGTGGTACTAATATTTCAGAGCATATTATGGTGTCAACTGGAAATCGCATGATCATCAATTATGTCTCAAGTTACACAAAACATCGTGGTTTTGCTGCAAATTATGAGGCTATTTCTGCATCGCAGTTGGACGATTGTGGAAAAATGAACCATTTCTGATAAAAATTGGAAGTTTCATAATCAAGTTGATGTTGTCGTAGTTATTGTTTAGTTATAGTTAAACTGTAAACGAGATCCTTGGACACTCTTTTTTACCCCAAAACTGTATCTATTCAGCCAGTTCTTGGCGGTGATTTAAATAAATAAATAAAACTTGAAAAAAAAAAAAAATAAGGGCACCTTCGATTTTTGGCAAAAAAATGAAATTGTTGTATGGAAATTTGTGTCGCAATTTTTTTTTTCAATATTCTCGACTGTCTTTCTGCTACTACATGGCAGGCTTATATGAAACTCTCGGAGACTTGGTATAGTGCACAAAAATATCGAAAAAAAAATTCACTTTTTTTGTGCATTATACCGAGTCTCCGAGAGTTTCATACAAGCTTGCCATGTAAAACCAAAAAGACAGTCGAAAACACGAAAAAATTATTCACTTTTTTTTGAAACGAATACCTATTTGGTACGTTTTGGTACGTTTTGATACGTTTCGGTACTTATCGGTACTTTTCAATACTTCTGAGTATATTTAGTATTTCAGTACCGGTTTTCCCCTTGGGCAATTCGTTGAGCAACATTTCAATCTTTACGATGATGAAATGGATTCAAAATATACACAACATTCTTGTATGGAGCACAGTGTTTTTTTAATATGTTTTTTTTTACTTGCTGGTACAAATGTGAGTGTGAATGTCAACACTTGCGAATGTGGGTGAAAAGAGCGACAGAGGAAGAGAGTGCAAAAAGTTTTCGATGCTTAAGTCTTTCATTTGCTGAAAACTAGCGATTGCATCTACAACAAGCTTTGCTGTGCTGCTGCGTTTTTTGGGTTTGTTACAAATGTATATACTTTGTATTCAACTTTGGCATTTTAAATTGAAACTAAAAGTCCTAATTTGCACCAGTCATCAGCGATATTCAACAATCTAGAGTAAGTTTTATGCTCAATTTGTATCGATTTTAATTATATTCGTTAATCATTCGGAAGCACAACAATAAACTAAATGCATAAATGTTGTTGTTTGCTGCCGATGTATATATACGAAAAAAAATCAACATAGAATGTAATACATACTTGTTTCGATGAACTTTTGTACGCTTTGAATTTCTTTGAAGCAGTATGATATCTCGTAAAATCAATAGTTTTCAGTCGTACACCAGTAGCTTGGGTAAACTTTTATTTTGTAAATTCACTGCTTCATACCTTGTCTAATGTTAATCTCAATGCAATGCTTCACTTATTTTCTTCAAGTTATTTCATTTTCTCCAGGACAACAATTTAACGGTTGAAGAAATGTAGATGGAGAGAGAGAGAGAGAGAGAGAGAGAGAGAGAGAGAGAGAGGGAAAGAATAAAAAAGCGTGTATCGAATGGATCGATACATTCAAAAAGAAGTTAATATAAAAAAAACTGTTACTCGAAGCTGCTTGCATAAATGCATTTAAATTATTGTTCTCGTTTCAACTGATATAATTCACAATATTGAATTGCAATTTCAAAAAGTAAATGTAGTAAGTAAAAACTCAAGTCCGGGATGCTAGTTATGACGACAGATGCAATTGTACAAAGTCAAGATTGGATCGATATACTTATGGGAAACCTTTCATCATCAAATGCCTGGCTGAATGGCATCAATTTGAGGTGATTTTTTTCTCTCCACATGTTAAGCAAGTGGGCGGAAGAAAGGAATAAATAGAAGAAGGGGAACAGAGAAAGGGGACATCCACTGCAAACGAATAAGTAGTCAATTTTTGGTCGTTGTAAGATATGATGTTCGGCATATTTAATGTTACCTAGATATGCTAGTTAAGATATAGTTGAATGTTTGTTCCATATAACAGACTCCAAATTTATACACTACCTTTTATATATAAAATAAATGTTCGGTCGAGTGCAAGCCATCAGACGACAGCACTGCCAATGCAATGCCATCCTTTCGCCCAAACTTTTCGCCAAAAAATGAAAATGAAAATGAAAGACAATGCAATTTACAGTAAATGTATTTTATTACGAAATAAAAACGTACACGTAAAATTTTATTATTGGAATTGCAAGTGTCGTTATTATTCCTATTCCTTGTTGTAATGTTTCCAAATCTCATTAAAAATGTCATTATTCTGTTCGTTCATTTCCATCATGGTAGCGAATGTAATAATTCTATCAAATGTTCCATTCGGTTTCGGTGTTTGTTTGTGTGCTAGTTTTATTATATCGTCCGTGTTTTTTTGGTATTCAAGAAACTCATACAAGTGGTCTCTCTGTCCGAATGGATTTTTTTACATCATTGAATGAACTTTTTTTTAAATATATAAATCTCAAAGTGAGGAATGTAGCATAAGCCGCACAGCACTCCATATCGATCGTCATTCATTCGTCGTATAAGAGATATATAAACTTTTCACCGAAATCAAAAGTCTGATAGAGGGAAAAAATAGATAGAGAGATAGAAAAAAGAGAGTGTATTCGGTTTTATCCATCATTAGCCGAGCAAATAGATAGTAATAATGACACTGGCAATTCCGTCATTTAATTTGTTTTTAATCGTAAACTAGTATTTTGTAGTTTCAACGCATAAATGTAATTTATGTTGTCGGATTGTAGTATTTGTTGGTTTTGGTTTTTTTTTTGTTCTGTTCTTCTCGTTCTGTATTTTGTTGCTGTTGTTGTTGTTGTTGTTGTGTGTGTGTATGTGTGTGTCGGTTTCTGTATGTATGTCTATGTTTTCTATGCATTGGCTGTAATTTTTTAGTAATAATATCAATAATGCAATGTTTATCTATGCTTAATAGCCGATAGTTGAATATCTATATCATATACAATATTCTATTCATATTATTTTGTATTTTTATGCTATTTCCTTATATGAGTTTAAACTTTGCTTTTGCAGGGTGGTTGGGTTAATATTTTTGTTTTTTTTTTTTTTATTATTCTTCATTTCAATCAAACACTTGATTTTTACTATGTAGTGTTAGAGTGTCTATTGAGTTAGTTGGCCTGAACTTGGAAAATTTCTCATTTGAATTGCAATTCAAAATGAATTTAGATGTATTCGAATACACAAGAGTATACATTGTCCATCGTTCAATCAATAGTCGTATCATTTGTGTGTGTTTGTTTTTTTATATGCCAAACTGGAGAAAACTACTAATAAATACAATTTTGCTATGATTTCGATAAATGTATATGTCTGAACTGGATCAATAAGCGAGATTATCGGGTTTAGTACTTTATTGGATCGAAAGTGCCACAATATATATTTATATATATTTATAGGTGTGTTGTGTATGTAATGCACACTGTGCAGTTTCATATTGAATCATAAAAAATAAAACAATTAATCGACGTGTCGGAACCTATTCATTTCGGATTCTATTGAGTCGCTGATTCATGTGTGAATTGTGGTTTTTAAAATGTTTTTCGTACGATTTGCGATATTTTTTGAAATAAAAACTATAGAAATTTCCTGTTTATTTGGTACGTTCTTGTTTTGTTCAGAAACCGTATTTCGTGTGAGGAATCTTTCGGAAGTCAAGTCTCCGATAATGGAGATATTTCACGAGAGAAAAAAAAGTCCATATTTAATGATGTCGTGTGAATTTTTTTCGTTCGGCAGTAAATGATTGCTGTAATCTACACTTTTGTCGGCTATCGCTGTACAAACTAAAATGAAATATTAAAATTCAAATCCATTTCATTATATATTTAATTGGTATTTTGTAGGTTTTTATGTATTTTCTGAAAGTTTATTTCGGCAGTTTCCAGTTTTCCGTTGTTTGAATCGGTTTTAATCGACTTGAAACTCCCTTTTTTTCAATCAATGGGATAATTGACTCAATGAACAAAAAGGATCAAAGTCAATCATTTTTGGTCTTCCTACTACAAACAAAGTTTTGCTACCAAAATATGAAATTCTTTTTTACTGCCATACAGAGATATTGCTACCGATTTCCTACGGTTTTGTTTGATGATATTTAAAAAATGGGCATAGTCCGTTTTCGTTTCGATATCAATAATTTGTTTTTGTTTAATATGAATTCATTAAATGAATATAAACAAATTTGTTTGTTTGGTTACGCTGTATGTCTGTCTGTCGGTCTGTTTACGTCTTTTTCTTTGTATGTGTGTTATATTGTTGTATCATATAGAATGTGTAGCGGCTTTTACTGCTGCTGCATTTTGGATGTTATCGTTAAATTGGTTACATTTAAACGCTATTTAATTTATGAAAAATGTGGTGTGTGTGTGTCTATGCTTAATAATTAGTTTGTAAATAGTTTTTGTTTTTTTTTCATCGAACATTTTGTTTTGAGATGTGGGTAAAAACAAAGATATTAAATTTGCGAAAAAAAAATCATTTTCTTGGCGATACATATCGATATTGATTTTTTGTTGGTTGGAATGTTCTCATTTATATCCTTTTTTTTCTTTTCACTAATAATTATTCATAATAATTCAATTAATTTAATAATTGTGAATATAGAATGCGTTTATCATTTAGTATTTAATTTAAATTTGTTTAAGTTAGGTATTTTGTTAGTTGTGTGTATCTCTCTGGGTGAGTGTGAGTGTCTTTATTTCTTAGGAAAAAAATTCTTGTATTTTTTTTCTTTTTGTTACGTTCAATAGAGTTTTAAAAATTGTTTGGATTAAATTTTATTTGCCGTATTTCCAATAATCAAACCATTTAAGCATTATTATTTTATTGTTGCTGCTGTTGCTTTTTTTCTCTTTATTATAATACGAAAGAGAAATACATTTATGATTTATGCATTCTCGTTTACTTAATTCAACAACAACAAAAAAAGTTTTAGTAAATTATGGTAAGTAAAATTGTTTTGTATTCATTATTTTTTTTCCTAATAAATCGTTAATTTCATTTTCATTGTATTACCATCTAATAAATAGAAAGGTTGATTTCGTCGAAAGGAGTGTGCATTTCACACACCGCTGATTCAATAGTAATAATTTAAATTAGTTGCGCGTTCATATCGCAATATAAAAAAATCGGAATTCAGTAAAAAAAAGATTTAATTTATGAAAGTCGGTTTCTCGTAAATTACATGTGCCTCCAATAATGAACGGGTGAAAAAAATGAAAATACTTTTTTCTTATTCGAAATGGATGAGATAAGAAAATTTTGCGATATGACGTCTATACGTGGTATAAATGGTTAATGTGTGTTTCAATTTCAATGGGTTTTAGTTTTCAATTATTATTTTGGCAACACATCCATGAGATAATGTATAACGAAAATATCCAAAAAATAAAAAAAACATGCCGCAAAACTATCTAACTCAATCGCACACTCATCTCGGAGACCAAATTCTATGAGCAATTCCAAATTGAGCGCCCCTCTCATTCCATATCAAATTTACGTGTTTTTCTGTCTTCTAATTGGACGTATGTTCGAATGAAAGGAAATGAAAAAAAAAAATAAACGAGACGAAAATATATATATAAGTTTTACGAGTTCAGACTGTGTGCATTACTCTCGCCAATCAGCATACATTCTCAAGTGTTTCGACATGTCAATTGACATTGAGTGATTTTTTGTATCAAGAAAAGATGATTGAAAAATTGACTATGAATGGTGGGAAATGGACCACTTTAGTTTCGGAATAATATACTTGTGTTTCTATCACTGCACAACCTAGATCCACAACCTTTTCAATTCGACGTTCACACATACGCTACATATATATTGATGTGCAAATTTCGATTTTTTTATTCTCCTTCTTCTCCTTCGTCGTCGATTTCTTGGGGGGATTTGAATGTAGATATTGTAGAATATATAAAATAAACATTTGGATTTTTCATCAAATAGATAAAACACCATTTTTTTTTTTGTTTATGAGACACGGAATGCGTTAAATGTCATCTTTAACCTTGAATGCAGCATGCTGATTGACATAGTGGAACTTACACCACCACAAGCACCACCACCATCGAAATGCGGACACAGCCCATTTACTTACGCCAAAAATATAAATATGTGGAAAAAAAAATGATTTTCTGTATAAACTGAAAAATAAAAGAAATCAATGAAATAAAAAGCAAAACACAAACAAAAATTGAATGAATCATAATGTTTATTTGAAAAGTTGGTATTGTTGAATTTCGCTTTTGAATGTGTGACTTTTTCATCAACATACCAAAATCTTTTATATGACAACTTGAAAATACATACTGGCGATATAGTACACAAACACGATAATTACCTAATTTCTGGGTTATTTATAAGCTTTTTTTGTTTAAATATTCTATATGCTTAATAATCCTTTTCATTCACACGAATTTTCTTCATTTTTTTAGATCAAAACACATTCCCTTTTTTGTATACAAATTAAACGGTATGCCGTAATTTATGCTTTGTGTTGATGCAATTGTCATAATTGTTCAAAATTAATTGGAAGCAAATGAAAGA
Organism: Contarinia nasturtii; assembly: GCF_009176525.2. NCBI lineage: Eukaryota > Metazoa > Arthropoda > Insecta > Diptera > Cecidomyiidae > Contarinia > Contarinia nasturtii. The sequence goes on from NW_022197544.1 coordinate 8,904,977, forward strand.
AAACAACTTAAATTAATAATTGTCCAGGCTTTTGAAACTAAAAGAAAAGTTATTTAAATATATTTGACTGTTTTATAGTCAGCATGTCTGATGGTAATTTCCAGTTGGGATCGAATAATACCGATCAAACTGTCACTGGTAACAATATATCTGTTGAAATATCGAAATAGACAAATAAAATTTGTTGAAATTTGACGGCCTTAGAAGAAAACAATAACATACAGAACATGCTGCAAATAATACTAATACAAATTTTATGAGAGCAAAAACCAAATATATAAAGAGACAGCGCAAAAGGCAAATGCAAAACCAGCATAAGAAACACATTTGCATTTTGCGCTGTCTCTTGATATATTTGGTTTTTGCTCTCATAAAATTGCTTAATGTGAAACGTAGTTTTATACATTAAGCTATGGAATAGTAAGATATATATATATATATATATGTTTGTTCAGTGATTTTAGAGAAAACCAGAAAAGATAGAGAGTTCGGGTTTTCGGCATTCGATAGGGCATGAAAAACCCTCCAGACGTATTTTTTATTTTCCCCATAAGTGCTCCCCATTTAATTTTTTCATTCATGGACCCTCTTTTTTGGATTCCACTTTGAAAAATATTTCGATTCCACTCACCATTTATTGAGTGGATAACGAATGGATTCGGGTGGAATTATTTTTCTCCGCAACCTTATTGGGTGGATAAAAGATGGAATAAATGAGTTTTACTTCAGTGTTAATTTGATTACTTTGGATCTAGATGAAACTTGTTGAAAAAAAGTTGGAGACACCCGAGTTACCAAATTGTTTTAGATTCCTTATAAAATTACCTTTCGAATGGTATATAAATTATGGAGTTTCCGGCAGGTTTGATGGCGTTTTACGCTGGCCGTTTGGCCGAAATATGAAAAATTGTGAGAAAAATCGGCTTCCGAATCTCATTGCAAGCAACCTAGTTCTATGATTTTGATGAAACTTTGCCAGATGATAGCTCTTGAAGCCCTCTTTCCAACGGTATATAGCTTATTAGCCAATCAAACTTGTGAATGTGTTTCCCAGGTGGCCGTTTGAGGCCAAATTAGTAAAAATATTGGCAAAATCAATTTTCAAGGTGTAATTTATTTTAAAAAAATTGTGGCAAAAAATTCAAAATATGAATGTCGAGTAGTTTGTTTTTCTTAGTAGTACGGTTCCACGTTTCACATTAAGCTCTACGGCCAAAAACTGGCAGTGTATTTGTATTAGTATTATTTGCAACATGTTCTGTATGTTATTGTTTTCTTCTAAGGCCGTCATTTGATGGAAAATAATACTTTTAGTTCGGGGGAAACTTAAGTAAAGCGGACCTAAACATTTTTTTTTTTGGCAAGAAATTTCGAGTAGATGTGATCAAAATCCAGTTTTTTTTAATTGTAATAAATCGAATTTCATTTGTATACTCCATTTCAAAGATCTATTTGTTGAAATCAATTCGTATTCGTTCTCTTCAGTCCACACAATCATTTCAATAAATCAGCGGAAAAATTCTATGAATGGCTGATAGAATGATTCATTTCGACTAGTTCAATTACAAGTTTGCCGAAAACAAACGAGAAAAAAGAAGGAACTTTACCATCATTCATTCTGACCCTGGATGTCATTTGATCAAAATAGAAATAATAATAAAAAAAATTCTATATAAACTAAAATAGAAATTAATTTTAACTACGACGATTTGCCATAACACTAAAAAATTCGATAATAGATTTCGCGATCGAAAATGATGTAGGTGTAACCTAATATATTTGAATCGCGAATGCATTTGATTTTATCACTTTCAATAGAAAATAAAATTTAGCAAATAATCACTTTGCCACCGAATGAAAATAAGAGAAAAAAATAACTAAAAAATAATGCATGTTGACAAGTCACAACACTGAATTATAGTGTAAATATATACTTTTGTTACATAGTAGAATTTTTTCGACAATGTATCATCGACTGAGGGAAAAAGCGGAACTAAAAATTAAAAGTAAAATTAAAATCACTGAATACATTGGTGGTGCCAATACCAATGTATTTTTATACATATTTTTGTTGTTTTTTCAAACATCGACTGAATATAAAATGTGTTTAAAAATGTTTCGAATTTAATTTTCTTAGAAAAAAGAAAATGCATTGGAAAACTGATAAAAGAACAATGATTTTTAAAAATTAAAACCGATTCATGCAAAAAAAATAAGAATGATCTAAAATAGGTGTCGGTGTACATTATCTGTAATGATGTGCGTGCGTGTGAATGGAAGAAAACGAAAAAAAACATCTCGTTCACATCGTTATTAATTACAATTTACACTAAAAGAAATATTCAATTTGACGGTAGTTGAAATTGTGCGATGTTTTATTTTAGTAGGTAAATAAAATGGCACAGCGCGTTTTTAAAACAAAAGAAGGAACGACCATTATAACTGAAACTATGGTTCTATTGATCATTTTCAGTGAAAATGGAAGGCGCTATTTTTTTTATTTATGACTCAACAATGCAAGAGAAAAACCAAAAAGTATTCCGGTTTATAGATTATTGTGTGAAAAACCTTCGGATAAAGTAATCTCTAGCTACAGAAAGTATTTAAATTGAAATACAAAACCCAATGTGAACTGAACTAATTATAAAGTCAGCCAATGTCAAAATTATACCGTTTGTTCGGAAAAGTTGGCGTATTTGAAAATCTTATCCGACATTTTTTTTGGCTCAATCACAATCTTATTATAAATTGTATGAATCATTTTTTTTCGCGCTGCATGCGACTAACTTTCCATCAATTCTTTTTTATCTCTCTCTTTCATTTTCATACATCAAATTATATAGCTGGCATATAAGACGAAGCCTGATCATGCCCGTAGCTAACAACACCTCTAATGCGTATTCCGAGT
>NW_022197544.1:8908284-8931710 GCF_009176525.2 Contarinia nasturtii
CACAAACGTCAATTAGTACTCGGAATACGCATTAGAGGTGTTGTTAGTTACAAGTTTTATATAGGAAATCCTATACCATGATCGGGCTCCGATATAAGATTAGATATAAGTTGTTAATTAATAGTCATACTTTATATAGTTTCACTTTTGTTTTTCCCGTATTTTTGTTTTTTGCTTGCTTTTAAATGACGGTAAATATTCGTTCCCTATTTTTTTACCATTTGCTTGTATTAGTTTCTATCGATTATCGGGGGCACAATTAATGTAATTAATAGCAATAATAATAATAATCGTAATATAATAATAATCATAATAATTTTTCTTTTCTTCATCTCATTGTTCATCAACTCTCATTCTTTCATTTTTCACATTCTAGTTGTATGTTGTTTGCTATATATCGTTCGTATGCGTAAACTTTCTGATCTACTACATCACACTAATAGACATTTTTTGTTTGTTTGTTTGATTCATTATTTGTTTTTAAATTTGTTACTTAAACCATCTTCACATTCGATTTATTGACTCCCTTTTTAATTGGTTTTACTTGTAGATGCGTATTCAACTAACGTGTGTGTCGCCCACGCGGCATTTATTGGTACTGTTATTGAAGTCATTTAAATGTGATTTCCATCCGTTGATTTTTTTTTTTTTGGTAAAATTTGATTTTCTGTATAGTTGAAACGTTTTCGAAAAGAAAAGGTGATGCATTCTCTATTGCTTGAGAGTTACGTTATATAGTTTAGTATGTGTGTGTATGTGTAAGTGTGAGTGAATTTGTGTCTGTTGATTACGTCGTTTTCTCACTGGTTTTTGGTTATTTTGATCGTGTTGGATTGTTTGCTTCGTTTCGAAGTTCATTTGTAACAAATTTACAAATTATACTGCCATAGTATCGTAGGCTGTGAGTCCTGTGCAGCCGCCTTGTTGTTGGAATTTTGTTGCTGGGATTTCGTTTCTAAAAAAATTTTTCGTTCCATTGACAATAAAAACGTTTCATTGATTCAATGAATTGCAAAAAAAAGGAGACAAAACACATTGGTACATGAATTTCCGAATTTGTTTAACGATTCTCAGGTAAAATGGGCGAGAAATTAAAAAATAATTATGGACTAAAATGGATGATGGGAAAATGTCATAGAATTTAAGCGCATTTCTTGGCAAAACTTATTTTTAAGATCGCAAAGAACTTTTGTTAAAAGAATTTCGAAATCTATCATAAAAATAAGTTCTTCTGAAATACACTTTCATTTCTAATGAGGAAATGTGTGAAATTCCACCAAAATAATGATGGCGAACAAATCACATAGTTTTTACGGGAATCTAATAATGTAATAGGGGTGGAAAAATGGTGTCCAAAATTGCATTTTTTTTTTGAAAAACAATGTTGTTAAAAAGCACTTAATACTAAATTTATGCAAATTCTACATGAAAAACACTACCAAAGCAAATATGAGTGATGTATACAAGCGCATGCAAGTTAAGCATTAGTCTGTGATGATGCATGATGTCAATGGCTCAATGATAATAATATATGTTATGTACGATGTTATTCGCAAAGAATGAGCAAGAGAGAGAGAGAGAGAGAAAAAAAAACAACCATGTTCCTATTTTTTTCTCCACTAGGATTTCTTATTCTCCATGCATTTATCCACTTACGACCTAATGTTATTAGCACTGGTGTTATCCCAAACCCTTGAGTATTTTATATATAATTTTATGTTAAAGTTAATACAGCTTTAAATTGTTGTTGTCTTGGGAGTTTTTACTTTAAAAACTGTTAAACGAGAAATTGCTGCTTATCAAGAAAATGTGTTGGTTCGTCGAATAAAAAGAAAGCGAGAAAAAAAACGAACCGGTTCCATTTCTCTAAAAATAGAGAATTTGCTAGGGATCTTTCAAAACATGACTTCATGCTTGCGGCAAGGAAAGCTGAATGTTAAAACAACCGATAAAACTTGTTTGAACTTTGCATAAAATTCATCATAGAAGTGTTTAATTCTTTTTTTTCGTGATGTGTTTTTTTATCTACTCTATTTAAGACATTCTAATCGGCATTTAAATACACCTGAAATTATCTATGAAACATCATCATCCCAAATATTTTGTGAATTTGAATCAAAACAAACGGTCGATTTGAAATAATACGTTAGCATTCGGGAAAATGATAAACCAAAAGAAAAAAATGATTTGTGCATTTGTTTTGTAAACAAAAATCGGCAAATGAATGTTTGTGAAATGGTGTGAATTGATTGTTTGTATGCGTTTTGTTGATATGTGTTTTGTTGATATGTGTTGATGAAATGGCATTTTTAATGAACGCAGCTTTCAACAATAAAGGAAGGATTTTCACAAAAATAAACGATACTTTTTCAAAAAAGTTCGGAAAATGTCTACGAACAGCAATAAAATGTAATCAACAACAAAATTAATTTTGTTAATCTAGATGCGTTAACCAACTGGTTGTGTTTTAGCATTCAATGAGACTTTTTTTGTATGGAAATTGTGTGAAATGTTTTTTTTTTCTATTTTGTTGGTTGTCAGATTTGGTTCTGAATCTAATTTGAGTGTATGTATTTGTGTGTGTGTGAAGCGAATCATTACCTGTCAATTAATTTACGAATTTCTTCGGGAGTGCGACCATCTTTTGCATTTGGCGACCTTTTGGCTGTGTAAAAATAAGTTTGTTGGTTTTTTTTGGATTTACTTAATTTTAATTTTACATACAAATTATAACATAAACAAAAATAATAAAATGAAAAATGTGATAAGGATTCAGCTTGAATAACGAACGTCTAAAGCAGTATTGAGCATAGTCATCAAGCGGCAAGCTTTTTGTTTGAATATATTTAGAGCGAGTATTAACTGGGAGGATAAAGACGGTTGAATTTTAAAGCAACTCACAAAGTATACCATTCATTCTTTACATGGTCACGTAATGGTAAATTTTAACATTTAAAGATAGTTCTGTTCCGTTTGATGTGACACATAAATGCAAGGTTAGAACGATATGTTTGTAGATATAAAAAAAATCTTTGTGCAATAGAACCATACCGCCAAAAACGGTCCGAACGAACTCATTGAAATGCGAGACGACAACATATACGACTCTGTTTTTTTATGGAGCGGGTCGTACTCACAATACATGACAAGTACTACGTTCCAATCATATTTATTGTCCGGCGTTTCTATGAGTATTTATATAATTCTTCGACCGAGTCATGCATATCATAAATATTTTTCAAAATATATGTTTTGTCTTAATTTTGTGTTTTGTTTTAATTTAGAGAAGAAAAACTAGTAGTATTTGAAAATTTATTTAAACCAAACCAAACACAAAAAGTTAAACATAAAAGCACACAACATAGATGTCAATTGATTGGTTATATCCTGATATATTCGATCATAAACATTGAAAATTGAACACATGCTGAAATAAAACCTCACACTTGTATATTGCAATATAAGTATTATTCGGATATGGGTAAAAAAACTCAAATCTTACACGGAAGAAAAAGAAATAACGGTTAAGAAGAGAAAACATCGACTTGATGTATGATAAGTGTTGGAACAAATATTTCAAGTATGGAATTTGAATTATTATTTATTTTTCTTACATGCAAAATGAATTTTTTACCTTGGGGGGGAGGAGGAGTTGTGCAAAATAAAACCACACATAAATGCAAATGAATGTATATGAAGAAGAAAACAAAAATCCAATAAACGAACACCAAAGCAATGTGTAAAATAAAGATCGATGATAACGATATGGCAAAAAATATAAAACGATGAAGGCCAAACATAATTTTGAATTATGGATATTGTTGAAACAATGATAATGAAAATCTAACGATATAATGGTTTCCTTGATTTGGTTTAAGAGGAATGGATTTGTTAAAAATCTCGGGATCTCATGTGTGAGATACAATATATGTTTGTGGGGGTATTAAAAAATTGAATGGCAAAATGTATAAAAATTGGATGAAAAATAATACGAACAATTTTTTTTTTTCAATGATAAAAATTTTTTACGATAAAGATATGAAATGCAAAATTGTTGATAATATACAGAGAATAGACAGTAAAACTATTTGCAAAGCGACACAAAAACAAACAATTTGGAAATGAAATCGAAATAAGTACGATTGAAATAAGAACGAACACGTCAGTACAAACAAATTTACATCGCTTTTTTTCTCCAGTGTAACTCAATATACTTCAGAAAAATCGGTGACAGAGGGGTAAAAAGTGTGAGGGTAAAAAATGATGTCGGCGAAAATAAACGGCAAAGATAAAAAAACACACACGGAAAAAATTTGAACATTGAAATGAAATATGGCGGAAAGGAGCAGCTGGAATGTGTCCAATCCCAAAAAAAACAGGCGCTATTTCAAACCACAAAAAGAACTCATCATTCACTAATCAAATTCCCGTCACTAATGACGTTCAAATGCATTCCACTCAACAAATTGGATTAATCTAATTATTCGGTTCTATTGACTGACTCACCATCGGGATTCTCTTTTTCTAATTTTGCGTTATTGCCAATTGCAATACAATTTGTGTGTTTTTTGTTTTGGTATTTGTTTAAATTTAATCGAAATTTCGTCATTTTGCGATTAAATCGTTTGGAAAATTCAATGAAAAAAAAGAAGAAATAAAAGAATTTTACATTAATTAATTGAATTGTGAAAGAAATATATCGAGACAGAAATAGCGCGTGAGAAAAATGCATGATTTGTTGAAAATCTCATCAAATCATATCGATTTAAACACAGAGAGTGAAAGAGAGAGAGAGAGAGAGTTTGTTAGCAAAATACCCAAATAGAGAAGTGTATTTTATGCAATAAATGATTGATTTTATCGAACAAAAGTGATCTTACCTCCATAGTTACCGCGTGGATGATCGCGATCACATTCCGCTTCGGAGATTTCATTACTTTCTTTAGAATCGTTAAGATGATTACGTGGTGGTGGTGCTGGTGGTTCGGGTGAACCATTCATCGGCAGATTTCGAGTGGAACCTAATTGAATAAAGAATTGTTTTTTGCTTATAATTTGGCATTTAATTCAATGAAATGATTTCGACTACTAACCGACGCTACGACGGCCGACTGAACCACGCGAGCCATAGTGATCATAGGGTGCGCCATAGTTTCCACCATATTGAGATCCATATTGATCATCTTCTGGGGCGCAATTAGCTGGATCATCATATTCAGGACCACCACCGTACAATGAACCACCTTGTGAGTTAACACGAGTGTATCGACGCTGGAAATATTTAAATTGTTTAAATTAAAATTGTGACTAAATCGCCATATTTTATTCGTTTGTGTTATTTACGTATTGGTCTTCTTCAGCACAATTGGCTGGATCATCATATTCTGGTGCCGGTGAGTAAATTGAACTTTGACCACCTTGGCTATTCTTACGGGCATATCGATTCTGGATAAATCAAATTTTCGTATTAATATTGTGTTTATGTGGTGCAAATAGTCAGTTGAAAACGAAATTAAACTTACCATTGATTGCGATCCGGATCGCGAGTGCATATGTGCATTTGATGGGCCTGTTCCCATGGTACCTGTGTGTCCTGCTGTTGGTGTTCCATTTTGATGCGGGAATGTTTGGAAATTCATTGCTTTGGTTGGATCCATTTCTTCACGGAAGCCAAGTAAATGGAATGTTGCGTACGGGCAAATCTCATCTTCCATGCCTTTTATTTAAACATTTAAGCGATAGAAAAAAAAAATCAAAAGCAAAACAGGATTAGAAAAATGTGCAGGTTTTTTCGTTGGGAACGGAAATGTTTTCGCTTTTCTTTATCCATGTGTGTGAAGAAGACTAATTTTTTAGCGATTATAATCGGCAATTTTATTGGTGAAATATTTCCTGTACACGATCCGATTTCGAATAATGTGTATTTTTGCGTGAATGCTTGTTAGTTCAAACCTGATTGAATCCCATTTGCGCCCATTTTATTTACAAATACAAAATAACACAAATGCAAAATTCACAACACACTCAAACAAGAGAGCAAGCAAAATGGACAAATGGATGTAGTTTTTTTTGGGTTTGAATGAATTGTGTTAGTTAGTGTAGTTGTTTTGTGTGTAATTGAAATATATCTGATAAAAACAAATACGTGGAAAATGGATAATGTATTTAAAAAAGAATGAATTTTATTGATGATATTAGTTCCGGTTTCTTCGACTCAAAAACGTTTCGAACAAAAAATGATTTGTTTAAACATGACCGTTGCAATCGAATATTTTCTTACCATAACCATTTCATTCAGTTTAATTCAATCGTTGATTTATAATTTGTTGTAAGATGTGTCCCAAAAAATATTGATTATTGCAAAAACAAACAAAAAAAAACCAAACGAATGAAAATGAAAACTGCACACAAACTCACACAATCAATAAACGATAATGAACATTTATGAAAATATATGACCAAAAGTACACAAAATAATAAATAAATATGAAATGAATTCAACCAAAATAAAATGCCAATTATTTATCTTGTAAACATGAAACGTATTTAAATCAAGCCAAAATAACTAAGGATAAAGTCAACGGAAAGAAAATCAAAAATAAAAATGAAATCAAAATGGAACACATACGGAACACAGTAGGTCTACCTGGCGGATGAGCATGGTAACAGTCATCAGAGCCATGATAATGTCTTCGTGGCACTGGTGGCGCTTTCAATTCTTCATATAATGGTCGTCGAGGATCCCATGTCGAATGATTTGATCTCATGCTACGGCCTACATTTGTTTTCACAAGGGTTTTGGACATTTAATATGATTCGAGGTTTGATTGTTTTCATGATGATTCAAAAACTAATAATAATCATGTGCACATAAATATAAATTCTGAACAAATAACATCTAGATTTGAAAAAGTATAATTGCAACAATGATGCGATTGACAGATGAGAAAAGAATGTTTTGATTATGAGGACAAAAAGTAAAAGAAAATGATGAGGTGTTTGATGCAAGTGAGTTTTGTTTTTTGGTTCAGTACAACACTTTGAATGATTCAAGTTTTTCTTATACACAATTTTGATGATAATATTATCTTTGCCAAATGTACGTAATGATTTATAATTTTAAATTGCATGTTTTTTCTTTCCAAACGAATATGCGATGCCAAAATAGTAAATTGTTCTACTGAACTGTTCTGGATGATTGAATACAATGAAGAAAAGCAAGCAAAAAGCACAGCAATGAAACGACAACAACCATAACACATATGAATCGTTGCGGCGAAACAGTAGCTCTTATTTTTCTCCAAATAATACTGCAACATGAAGTTTTTTTCACACGGTTTATTTGTTGTAATACAACAAATAAACTATTCATAAAAAACTTTATGTTGCAGTATTATTTGGAGAAAAATAAGAGCTACTTTTTCGCCACAACGATTCATATTTTTACTGTCCAAATTTTGATGTCAAATGGTGTCGACATTGGTGACGGTATTTTGAAACAGACTGTGTAATCCATATTCATCGTATATGATCCTATGTAAAGTTCTATACTTGATCTAGTTCACATTGACGGTTCAAATCGTTTATGTCCACTAGCGTGGACATGGACTGTGTGTTTCTTCTGTTACATGTACGTTGTAATGGACAAGTAAAGTAACATGGCGTCGTTCAAATAAATTTAAAAATCCGTCCACTCGTGTCGACATCATCTAGCACGGTAGTAGGGATTTCATTGCTGTGGCAAAAAGTAATGTTTCGCATGCAAACATTTATCTACGTACATTGGGACCTAAAATCAAGTTTTAAATTTTTATTTGCAATTTTCGATTTTTTTTAATGCGTTGCGTTGAGTTTTGATTGCCATTAATTGTGATGGTTTTGTGCGCGCACAAATCTTTCTCTGTCCTGGCATTATTGGTCCTAAATAGTGAAGATGTATAAAAATTGAAATTGAATCGAATACTTACTAATAACGGTGCCTCGTTTGATGCGATCACATGTGTTGTAATTGGATCCGGGAACGGGTGGTAGTTTTCGATTTGGTGGTGCAATGTAACCTAATTCATCACGTAGGTCTGGTCGTCGTTTATCTAATGTGGCGCCTGGTCCCATTGACTGATTGTAAACTACATCGTCTATAATTAATTGATTGTCCCAGCAAAGAGATTTGTTATTAAGATGCTTTTGTTACCAGTCACATAATATTATATTTCACATCGAGTCGATGTTTGAATTCGATTCTTTTCCGTTTTGAAATTTTCTTTTTTTCTTGAAATTTTTTTCTTGTTCGTTTTGTTTAGAACTTTGCTTTGTTTTTCTCCAAAGCCTGTATATTTGTTTTGTCAATTGTCTATGTTTGAACTTTTTCTTTTCTTATTCTTCTTCGTTATCAAGTTAATTTACTAAAAATTTATGTTACTATCAAAAGAGAATGGACAACAAAAGTCCTAAACTAACAAAAGTTTAAGAAAATTATTTAACCCTAAACCGGGCAGGTCGGGCCTCTGAGACCCGGTAGCGCATTTTTTTTAAAAAGATACATAAAATCGCATAAAATATTATTTTAATCAAACAAATTGTTTTGTAATATATTCTTTCATCCTTCTACTAATCGTTGATAAAGGCGCACACTACCCAGGGGGTCAAAGTACCCGATTGGGCTCAAACTTCACACAATTTTAGTGATTAATTAGTGAAAATTTGTGACGCAATTTTTAGAATTTGTGACGCTCCAGAAAAAAAGTTACAGGCCCAAATTTGAAACAGCCTATTCATCAAAAAGTCTATAAATGAAATTTTGAAAATTTCGAAATAAAACAAAATTTCAAAAAACTAATGATGCAGTATTTTAGTGATTAATTTGTGATTTACAAAAATGTTTTCAAAATTTCTATACGACATCTGGCGGACATTTTTTGAACAAAAAAGTGAAAATTGCCCAAAAAAGAATTATTATCGAAATTTCGAAAAGGCTTTCCATAAAAACAACCGTAATCATAAAAATTCTTCGACACAGATTTAGTGACCAATTTGTGATTCCCAAAAATTTCATCATTTTAATTTGTGACACTTGGGACAAAAATGTCAATTTTTCGATTTCTATACTAAAAATCGAAGATCAATGAAATTTTTCAAAGCGAATACTTAGATCTAAATAAATGGTGTTCGCTTTGCTAAATTTCATTCAACTTCGACTTTTAGTATGAAAATCGAAAATTTGAAAAAATGAAGTGCAAAATTTGTACTTAACAACTACTGAACTGAAAATTAAATTCATCCGATTCGGAATAAATATTGATTATTTTTTTCATTTTGTCAGTTATACTTAACAAAAAACATATTTAATTCAATATCTATTATGTTAAAACAATAATTTTCGTCGTATAAATTCAATGAAATTTGAAAAAAGAAAAACAAATTTTTTCATTAAATTTGCATGGAAAATGTACGTCGGGCCTCAGAGACCCCACTTGCCCGATAACGTTAGTATTTTGACCTGCCCGGTTAAGGGTTGAAAACACAATCAATTTATTTTTTTATCAAACCAAATACTAGACGAAAGAAGTGTGTCAAACTTAAATAAACGAATCGACTTAAAAATGAAACACACAGCAGAAATTCCAAATACTTTCCCAAAAGTGGCACATTCGTTATGAAGCTAAGCTTTTGTTTATCGTAAAACTCGTCGCATCAACTACAGTAATATCTACCATGTCAATCTCTGTTTAGCGAGAAGAAAAAAAACGGTGCAGCAAATTTAGCGCAAAAGCTTAACTTTATGTATATCGAATTGTAGCGCATTCACAAGCATGAAATTTTGCAACAAAAAAAACGAGTATGTTAAAAGTGCAAAAAAAAATCCAAACTAATCTCTTTGAAAAAGAAACATAAAAACTGAACTGTGCTTGCTTATAGAAAATCTCGTTAATTATATTGGAAATGAAAATGGTGTAATTTGTTCTGTTCTTTTTTTAAAAATGATTCAAACTGTTGTGAAAGAAAAACACACAAAAAAACCAAAGCGATTATAGACACATTGGATGGGTGAACTGTGACAATTGTGTGGAGCGTGGCTGAAATATATGTTTTTACAAGTGAAGAAAATCAAAACAAAGCTTCAAATGTCGTGAATGAAAAGGTAACGGATCAATAGATCTCATATGCATTATGATGCAATACACCGGTTTATCGAGTCCGTTAAACTTTTTCCCAAAAAAATGTTGGCCAATTGTGATATGACTTGCGGAATGGCACGTGCAATTAAAAAATATCAAGAACAAACAACAAACGTGATATGATTTCGAAGGCATGTCTTCGCAAATTCATGTGATTCTTGTACATAAGTCCCGGAGTGTATATTAATGTCATTGTGAGAGCGTGTGATTTTTATGGTGATAATGAAAAGCATCTTACTTTAAATATACAATTCTTAAATTGTTAATATATTCTAATGGAATTAGGAAATAATATACAGACAAACTACGAAGAAAAAGTTGGACAAAAACCAAATTAAAAAAAAAAACGAAAGAAAAAACTGAGCACGAAGTGATTGCAAAGAATGGGGAAATTGCCATTTTATTAGAGACGGTTTCTCAGAGCAATGTATGGAGCAATTCTCCTCACTGACGCTGAGCTGTGCTCCTCAGTACCCTTCCAGCTCTAATGTTTGTTTTGAAAGACAGTCTCTGCATTTTATCGAAACATTCTTCAAATCATCAACGTTCTTTTTTTTGTTAGTTAGGAAGAGAGAAAATTAACACTACCAATACAAAACGCAATCAAATTCATCTAAATGATATGTGAAACGAGTGGAAAATCAAAAGCCAGGCTGATTTTTCAATTGAATCAATTTGTTTTGTTGCAAAAGCCATATTTTAAGCGTTTGTGCGATTTTAAGCGATTAAAATGCATCTAAGTGATGCAAACTACGATATTTTGTTGCTATGATTGCATTGCAAAAATCAGCCATGTCACTTAACATTCTAGATATAGAATGAAAATCACTAAAAAGAAATTAATAATAAATTATTTCCATGTGAAAAGAAAGAAACATGTTTCACAAAAGAAACCATAAATCAATGACAAATCAAATATTTAAGAAGAAACGGTAAAAATATTATTGAACCGAAAGAATAATCAGATCTGAATACAGATCGGTCACTTTCAATTTCCGCTGAATATTCATTTGATTAACATTTAAAATGAAACGGTATGTGCGTTTTGTCTGTCTTCGATACTCTGTGCACGAAGAAAAATCGCAATTTAATCGTAAATAACAAATGTTTCGAATTCGTTAAATCGCTTTCGGTGGTGGAAAAGAATCGATTCGTTGCATTCAAAAACTTATTGAATGTGTATTTTGGATGGGAGTTGATCTTGTTTGATGAGTTCAACCTACAGTAAACATCCTTTGGTCCATTTCGCATGTCGACACGCCGTCGAGTGAGTGCAATACAAATAACAAGTATGCCAACAACAATGACGATCATTGCAATCATTGGAACCATAACGTTGAGATTAAGCCAGTCGCTCATCCATGGCGGCAAATAAATCGGATGACCATTGCTGTCAAAACGATGAATACTATTTAATGGTGGTGCCAGTGTACCTATTTGTGTTTTTTTTTTGCGCACACACACAATAGATTCAACGATAATTCGAAACAAATATTATTTGAACCGGCGGCGATTTTAATTCAAACAGACAAACGTTTTTGTGTTTTTAAATAAATGGCACAGATAACGCAGACATTTTATGATTTTGTTCATTGTTTTGATTATTAAACAAAAATCATAACATAACAAACATATAGATATATTAAAAAAAAATTATACACATAGGAAGAAAGAGAGAGAAAGAGAGAAAAAAACACGACGATAGTTAGTAAAAATGATTGTTTGAAAGTACCTTTGTGATGATTGCCCTTGCTACGCAGTATACAGATAACAACAATCGCAATAATAATTACTACGATGGCGCATATAACTGGTACCACGAGATTCATATTCGACAGAATGATGCGTATGGTTTCCTCAGCAGTGAGATCAGGAATATCGCGTGAGGGTGCAATCGTCCCTGTAACAACCACAATTTACAAAGAACGAACCAAAAAGCCATTTTTTTTGTTTAATTTCATTTTCAATTGAATTAGGTTTTTTCTTTAGTTTCAAAAAATAAAAATCATAACAAATAATCTGCCATTTCTCTTCAATTTAAAATTCGGAATCTTTGTTTTTTTTGTAAATATCATGAAAAATTAATCATTTTTATTTGATTTTTAATTTCGTATGTAAAAAAACTTAGAATTTTACTATCAATGCGAAATTAACAAAACGAAAGAAAGAAGATAGTATAGAGGAAGAGAGAGATAGACGAGCACGGGAATAAATCAATTCATAGGTCAATGAGACAGACAGAAAATAGTTAAAAGTTGTTGATTCATTTTGTTAAATTTTTCAAATATAGCCGGAAAAAATATCTATATGTATATTTCTATTGTATTAGAATAAATCAAATGTGAAAATCGAAATTAAAATTGGAGTATTCTATAAAAATGTGTTGCAAAATTGCATTATAAGAAAGGGAACAAGGACCAAACAAATGCCAAAAATTAATTAATAAATTTTAACTTGGAAGTTTTTGTCATTTTTTTTTTTCAAATGAAATGGGATTAGTTGAAAAGAGGTGTAGTTTGTGTTTTTCGTTGAAGAGTTTTTTTTTTAAACCGAAGAAATAAAACGAAAATGCAAAAATTAATAAATATACGATGACATGACATTGAAACTGAAAAATTCAAGTAAAAAACGCAAACAACGTTGTCATTGGATGAATTAAAAAAAAAGTAAAAAAATATTATCGAATGAAAGGGAATATGCATTATGATATGAATGATGATTGTATGTTTAGAGAAACACAAGATAAAGTAATATTCATTGTAAAGAAAATAAATATGTTTCAGCCATTTTGCGAAACAATTAAAATTGAAGAAAAGATTATTGATTATTTTTTTTACTTGATTGCCTTCATTTTGTCGATTTTATGCTTATGTTTAAATAAAAATGATTTTTAGTTAAATGGAGCCGATTTGAGATTGAAAAAGAAAAAAAGAAGAAAAATAATTAAAAAAATTAAATATCAATTATCCGATTTAACTGAAAAATTAATCAGAAAAAATATTTGAGCTTATTGATTCATTGTCAGATAGCAATTGTAGGTTGTTTCAGGGACTCAGAATCACTGTCTGAGTGTGATATCAAATTTAGCTCCCTCTTAAATTAAACGCTTTTACATTCATTTAGTTTAAAACATTTTTTTTTTGTTTTTTTTTTTTTTGTATAAACATAAATACAAGAGTTAATTCAACTGAATACTTTTTTTTTGGAGAAATTTCAAATTTAAAATGAAAAATTTCTTATTTAAACTGTTGAATGACATACACATTTCTTATGAATATCGACAGACATTTATTTATACATGTTTTGCGAATTTGCAAAATTATGTGGTGAATGGAAGATACACTATCTAACGGCTGTATGTGTGTGTGTGTGTGTGTGTGTGGGTGGGGGCTTTGAATTTCTTTATAAATATTTTTTTTTTTTCAAATTTAAAATTTTGTGGACTTGACGAGTCTAGCATTAACTTTAAACGAAAAACTACGGACTATTTTGTGTGTGGAAAGGGTGCCATTGATCTACGATTGTTTGGTTTTAGTGTTATTGAAATTGAATTTATTTGATTTTGTTGAATTCGAATGATGACAATAATAATGTGTATGTGATTCAACTCGATTTGCTCATAAAAACAAAAGTTTATAAGTTGCAAGTTAATGGATTATATGATAGTGATAAATATTTGGGGTTGGCATAATTCAAAATTAAGACAAAATATTGATCTAAAAGGCAGTTGAACTGACAGAAAGCGTCAAGTTAAAATAACAAACGGAAAAATAATTTTTTAAAAATATGGATTGTGTGTTGAAATGTTTTGTATATGTGTGTATGGTGTATTCTACTGTATATGTGTGGGTGATTCGGGGGTTATAATTCTCGATACCTGACTGAGGAAACGTTTTATGAGAGGGATTGAAACCAATTTGGGTTCTTCAAAATAATAGAAATTGCTGCTAAATAGGCAAATTAGATTTTAATAATAGTCAACCGGTTCGCAAAACAAGGACAAAAATGAAAAATTAAGAACACATGTGTCAAGCTACAGAATGAATCAACTGAAATTAATGGAACAGAAAAATTGAACCGGTTGATAAATAACAGCAAAATATTTACATAACGAAAAATCAAATCAAACAAATAAAAATGATTTTTTTTTTGGTGAAGCTGTGCCTTAGCACACAGTTTCTATTAATAAATTACTCAGGATATAATAAATAAATACATTTCTACAATGAGAGAGAAAGAGAAAAGAGTGGTCCCCAAACGACAATATAATTTATGTATTACAATACGCTGAAGACCATCTAGTTCGCATTCGCATTCCTGCGAGCTCAATCAAAATTTCATCAAGCTGATATTCAATTTCTCACTCACTAATACGAATGCAGTTTAAACAGCGATTTCTACAGTTTTTCTGTTTGATTTTTTTTTCTTTGAAAGGAAACGTGGTACCAATTCATATTTATTTATGTTCTGCATACGTTTTGCCATGAGCAATTTTATTGCGGAAAAATGCATAAGAAACAGGCAACGATTTCGATTCGATTCATTCGCACGAATGTCGATTCGGATTTTATAAAGAATGATTTTCATTCAGCTGTTTCCGACGCATTGCTCCAAAAGCAACAACAACAAATTTTGAACAGAAAGCAAATACCTCCAGTCACGGTCAATGTGGCAAATTCATACTCAGCTACTGTGAAACCGGCGCTATTGTGAGCTGTTATTCGAACGTTGTACCATGTCGCTGGTTCCAAATCCAATACCACAAAATTTCCACCTGGTTTCACATTATTCGATATTTGATTCCATTCAATGTGATCTCTGTAAAATGAAAATTCAAATAAATATTATTATATTGATCACTTGACAGCATCGCAGCAAACGCAGTTGACGATTTTTGCTTTTACTTTTTCTTGTGTTCAACAACGAAATGTGACATTCGACAGCTGCCATCTTTCCACGTTGGTAGATGCAATGTAACCGAGTTTGATGATGGTTCAATGAATTTTGAATTCTCTGGCATAATTGGTTTTGATCCCTTTGTTCGAGTATTCAAAATGTCAGACGCTTCACCTGCACCAATGCTGAAAGAAAAACCATGATTTACAATTAAAAGTTGAGTTAAGAAAAAAACTATTATCCAACCTATTGTATCCGGTAGCATAGACTTGATAACGTGATCCACAAAAGAGATTTTCAATTGTATATTTTTGTGCATCGACCGCCACTTCGACCGTTTCCCAGTCACCGAATTCAGGTTTGTAATGCAATGTATAGCCATGAATAGGCGCCGAGTCCATTTCGTGTGGTTTCAATTTCAATGTGAGTGAATCGGTTGTTGTTGCGGTGAGAGTTACCTGTGGCGATTGTGGTGGTGCTACATAAAAAAGAGAGAAGAATTTAATAAGTTGTTAATATTTCACAGTCAATTGTGGTAAAATTTGACAATGTGGTCATAATAAATTACCTAAAACAGTTAATTTGTGTGTAATTGAGTCCTTTGCAATTGAATTTTCTGCAACACTAAACATGGAACAATGCAATGCACAAATTGTATTAAGATTTCAATTAAAAAATATTTTGGTAAAAAAGCATACCATGTGTAGTCGCCGGCATCTTGTCGAATAACATCTTTGATGAAAAGTGTTCCTTGTGCAAGAATTCGCATACGTTCGTTTGGTACAAAATCAGCACCTTTCACCTAATTACCAAATGAAAATTGTTTTAATTCAAATAAACTGAAATTCTAATTAAATCCATATACAAACCTTCCAAGTGATGTTTGGTGTGGGTGAACCAACAGCGAGACAAGGTAGTTTAGCGTCTTCTTTGAATGTAGCAGTGAATGTGTCATCGAATGATGCAATTTTGGCTGGTACTTTGTCACTGGGAATGGCAATAACACTCTTCGATTGTTGTCCCTCGCCAATGTTTGTGCTTGCCGTCACCCAGAATTCGTATGGTTTATTTATTTCCAAACCGGATGCTTCAAAGCTCATTTGATATGATGGCACTTTTTCTTTCTTTGGCTCAGCTTCGCTTCCTTCTTCGCGAGAATAAACCATATACTGTGAAATGATACCGTTTGGTTGTGATGGTGGACGCCATGACACTAAAATTGCTTGTGCACCATATACCAAAGCTTTTACAGCCGTCGGTGACTCCGGAACTATTTTGAGATTTTGAAAAAGTACAAATTATGTATAAATTCATTAAATTATTATTTCATATATGTATTTACCATCTTGTTCGGTTTGACAATGGATGGGAGCGCTTCGTACACCATCACCGCCAGTTGTTGTGGCCAACACTTGCATTGTATAGTTTGTGTATTTCTTAAGGCCATGCAAAACGGTGTCGCTCGATGCGGTTTTCTTATAGCTTTTATTTTTATCATCGTACCACAGTTCACTTGGTGCATAAACCACTTTATAACCTTTGATAACACCATTGGCTGACTCAAGCGGTGGACTGACCCATGACACACGAATTGTTTGTGAGGTAAGTGTTGTGCACATTGTATCACTTGGCGGTTGATCTGGCGTACCTTCGGCTGTGTATTGCTTTTCTTCATCGCTCATTGGACCCGCACCAACTTTATTGTATGCCTGAATGATGACCGAATATTGTGTGTACGTTTTAAGATTTGTCAATTCCAAACTGTATTCTTTGCCTTCTTCCATTGAATATTTCACTTCTTCGAAGTAGTATGATCCATTTGAACTGGACAATTTATAACCAACATAGTATCCCAAAATTTCACCATTCCAATCAGATCGGGCCGGTGCTTTCCATGTAACGCGCAACGTCGTTTGTGATGTTGGTTCAACTTTGATATTTTGCGGTTTGCCGGATGGTGCCTCTTCTGCTGTAATGATTGGAACCACTTCCGATGAATCAGACACACCAATTTCATTTTCAGCAACAATACGGAAATTATATGTGGTAGCCGGACTCAATTGTTGTACTTGAGCTTCGTTTGTGTGACCCGGAACAATAACACGATCAACATCATGCTCCCATGAACCGCGGGATGTTTTAAATTCAATGATATATCGTTTGAGCGGTGAATTGCCATCGTATGGTTTTGCCCAGCTTAATTGTACCGTTCGACCGGATTTATCCAATACTTTGAGTGCGTATGGCATTTCGGGTACCTCTTGAATAATCATATTTATACTGGCATCATCGCTACCAAAGGCATTTGTTGCAACACAGGTGAATAAAGCTGAGTCGGTGCGTTCAGTTCGTTTGATTGACAATGATGACATGACACCCGTTGCTAAAATCTCTTCACGAATTGTGTATCGATTATCAGTTTTCGGATCCAATCGCATATTATTCATATTCCATAGTATGCCAATTGGTTTTTCGCCTTTGGCTTCGCATTGCAAAACAGCCGGTTCACCACGACGTGCAGTTTGATTACGTAATTTTTCAGCAAATTCCGGTGGTGCTTGTACACTGATCAAAATAACCGCACTCAAACCAGATCCAATCCCGTTAATTGCCTCACATAAATAGTAACCTTCGTTATTTTTTTGAATATTATCGATGTACAATGTGCCTTCATCCACACGAATGTTGTCGTTTTGCTTCATGTCCTTGTACTCGCCAGGGGTATCACCTGTAAAAAAACCAGATTATAAATAGCATAATTTTTATTTTTTTTTCTTCTTTGCAAGACATACCAACAGCCTTCTTCCAAACAATCTGTGGCTTTGGGAATCCATCGGATTTACATTCAACTTTGGCGTTTGATCCTTGAGCAAATGCTTTGTCGGTTGGTTCCAAAATCCATCTTGGTGGCACTGTACAATATTATAAACATGAATTAGTCATCGTATTCAATATTCTCGAGCAAATTAAACATTTATTATATATTTCTAAAGCGGACTTGTTTTATTTCATTTGAATTTTTCATTTGTAAATATGAATCGTTGCGGCGAAAGAGTAGCTCTTATTTTTCTCCAAATAATACTGCAACATAAATTTTTTTATTAATAGTTTATTTGTTGTATTACAACAAATAAACCGTGTGAAAATTGCAAAAACGCGACGCAAAATTCGCTTTGAAAATGTCCAAATGAATATATTCGATTTCAATTAAAAATCCAATAATAAAACAACGAATCAGAAATTAATTTTTCATTCATTCATTTCGTTACGAATGAATGTTCAAATCAAATTCTGTTTCGTTTATGTATTGAGATACTGTAAAAACGTTTTTTTTTTTCAATTTAAATCAATTTTAATATAGCAATAAATTGAGCTAGTTCATCAAATTCAATCCGATTTTTTTTCACAATATCTCAAAGAGTCCGTTATTTTTTCCATAAAAGTGAATAATTTGGAGTGCATTCATTTAATTGTCAATAAAATTGTGTTGTTGATTACAACTGTGGTCCAAATTATTTTCTTTTACTTATACAAACACCATGCACCACTACAAAAATCATAAGCGCAACAAAACAGCAAACTAAAAATGTTAAAAGATTTGGAGAAATCAAAAATATGTAAAATACGAAAAAAAAAAAGTGAAAAGTCACATCAACATCGAGCATAAGAAACACGCTTTATTTTGATCCTTTATGCTTCTGATGTTCGATGAAATCTGAATAAGCATGCAAACAAAAAGAAAATTAAAAACTCAACCAAAGTCAAAAAATTAGTAATAACAAAAAAAAAGAAGGATATAGAATAGGAATTGAAAAGGGATGGGATTTGGGAAACGTGTGAGAGTTGAATGGATGGTAATCTGGACGATCTGTTTGGTGTGAGCGTGTGTAGCGTTACGATTGTTATGGATTTGTCTAATTCGAAATGGCTTTGATCACTTGAGTCGGCAAGCAACTGTATCGATGTAAATCTATCAAAATGCATTCAATGTGTGAATTGTATTGAACAAAATTAAAGTCATTGTTGTGACTTTTTCATAATATCAGCGTATGTGTTAAAATGTGCGACATTCAAACGAATTTAAATGTTCATATATGCGCGCTGTGTATATGAAAACATGATTGTCGACATGCAATGATTATTATCTATGACATTCGATGTTGGTTAGATAAAAAAACTGATTTAAAATAAAATGTTATGAAATGAAAAATTAATCAATTTTGTAAAAAAATACAACAATAGTTGTGACTGATAATCGTGATACGCAAAAAGGCAAAATAGCACCGATTCGGCATAGCAATTCTGATAATTTTACTTGTGGAGTATACACCAACAAGAGAATGAGCACCATTGACATTAAGATAGCAATAATATTTCAATTCAATTGGAATCGTTACGAAAATGAAATTTTATCACAATTTTATTTAAACATTTCCTTCCCCAATTTTTTTTTTCATGGATCAATATTTTATGACAATGGATTTGATGCGCAAAGTTTAGTTAATGTATCTTAAACTGTGACAAATACATTGAAACAAAAAAGAACGTCGCTTTTTTCGATGAAACAACTATACATGTTTTTGGAAGCGCGGATTTACTTTTTACGGTGACAAATTGAATTTCAAATAAAAACTTTTCTCGTTCCGTTCACATTGAAAGTTTTGACGAAAGAAAGCACGTGTAAGCAACAGTTCAATTACTTTTGATGGTCAAATGGAAGAAAAAGGATGCAATCAAGATCAAATATGAAACCAAACTCATTCGAAACGATGTTAAGTTTCAATCAATTATTTGCTGCCATTATCTGATACCAATTCAACTCTTCTACATTTATCAATGATTAATAAAAAAAGAAGAAACTAATCAAAACAAGGAACAAAAACAAGGATGAACTAAATAAAAAAACGAGGTAAAGTTGTGACGGTGGATGAACATTTGTTCGGCACATTTGAAGCGCGTGCACAAACCCCGTATGGAAAGTGTTGTCGTTGTGCTTGCACGTCCCGCTAAATTCTCGCCAAAACACGTGTATTTCCCAATATTATGGCCGGCAACTGAATCAATATTCAACGAACTGCTTCGTTTGCCATGCATCAGTATTGTTACACCGTCAATATAAGTGATCGGTTCATCGTTGAAGTACCATGTAATATTGTACGGGAAGTCACCATGTATAACAGCGCATGTCAATTGAAAATAATCGCCCAAATGCAATGGCTCATCGGAAATGGCGAATGGTGATAATTTTGGCGGTACTGTAAACAGAACGAAAATAAAACGATGAAAGATTGAAGCATTTGTACGTTTGACCGACCAAAAATTATAAACTATTTTTTTTGTTTGTTTGTTTGAATAAGTGCATTTCGACTGAGCGAATGAGTAGAAAAGTTTGAATGATTCTTGTTTTTTCTTTTTCGTGTCGACTATGCGCCCAAGAGAGATTTAGGAGAAATCTGGGACTTAGCTATTATGAACAAACTAATGATATAGCAAATTATAAACTTAAAAAAAGCAATTGAGAAAAGTTTTAAAACAAAAGGAGAAAAAATAGATAACACCAGAATTGAAAAACAAAACAAAATTTAAAAAAAGTTGAATAAGTTTCGAACCATTGACAACAAGTGCCACCGTATGATTTGCCATTCCGGCCGCATTTTTGCCATAGCATGTATAGAAACCGGCTGAATAATCGCGAATCGATTCAATTGTGAGAACGCTGCTTCTTGAGCCCATTTTTGAGATTAACACCTCATTATTGCCCTCAATGATGTGATCATTAAATTTCCAATAAATTGAAATGGGCGCATCGCCATGCATAATCGAACATTGCACGGAAAAATAGTCGCCCGGATAGAATGCATCTGAACCCGGTGTGAATGGGGTTATTTTCGGCAGCACTGAAATATTCAAATCGTTAATGAATTTTTCAATATTTGATTTATTACGTTCAATGTCGGAATATGATGGCGTTTTATTTTCAACCAAAAGTATGTTTTAGCGTAGATGGCGCTGATTTAAATGGACATTTGTATGTATAGACGCGTGGTGGCGCCGCCCTACTCAATTAAACACTGAATTGCAGCGTTTCCAATCGTTGATTACGTTGCATTCTCGCTTCATTCAGTTTTCATATTGACCATTTCAAAAGAACAACAAACCACTCGTCAAAGCTTTTTTTCCATAACAATATAATACCAAAGTGGCAGCGTGTGGAAATTTGGAATGATCGATTTAAATTAATAATTGAAACCACACTTATTATATATATAACTATATCGAATGATAGAGAATAATTGTATAAAAAAGGCAGTGTACGAAACACACCGATCACTTTAAGTTCTGTTGTGTAGTTTGCGCTGCCTGCATTATTCGAGCAAAAGCAAGTGTAGTTGCCGATATGATGGCCGCTAACACTATCGATAGTAAGGACACTGCTGCGTTTTCCCAATTTTGACACATTTACATCCATATCAGGGGTTATGGGTTGATTATTAAATGTCCAGAAGATATTCAATGGAAGATCACCGTCGGAAATGGCGCAGCTCAATGAAAGAAATTGATCCATATGGGCTGGCTTATCGCCCAATGAAAATGGAACTATGACCGGCATAACTGACGTTTTTTATAAGAAAACAAAATAATACAGTTTTTTTTCTTTGTTTGTTTCATGAACTGATATGGTATATATGAATTTTTGCACATTTTTTTCTTAACTCACAAAATTCGCTTTAATAATGACCAATATTTCCTATACAGACACAGATATAATCCACAAAAGGGAATAATCATGAGGGGGGGGAGAAAAACAGGTAAATGCAAATAAAATCACATGAGCCAAATTACAATAAACAATAATATGACCAAATTTTTGAAGCCCTATTCATAAACCATATACCATTGACAACTAATTCAGCAGTGAAATTGACTGTTGTTGCAATGTTGCTAGCTTCACAAGTGTAATTTCCGGCTTGTTTTCCAGTAACTGAATCAATATTCATCACCGAATTTCGATTTCCCAACTTAACTGTTGTGATTCCAGAATATTGTTTTACCGATTGACCATTGAAAAACCACTTGAATTCAATTGGTAAGTCACCTGATGTAACAAATGTGTATGGTTGTTAATACTTTTTCATATTCAACAACACGGTACTTAGAGAACATTGATAATCAATTTGGTGCAATTATAAATATAATTTTATGATTTTTCCATTAAAAACTGCCCAAAATTGAATATAAATGTTCAAAATTGTACAATATTGATCATAAATGCACGATTAGTATATACCTGAAGTAACTAAACATGAGACACTAGCAGAATCGCCAGAATTTGATGGTTCATTGCCAAAATCGAATGGTGCTATTTTTGGTGTTACTGCACATTGCAGATAAAAAATCAGAATAGACCGTTTAAAGATAAGATATAGGATGGCAAAAAGAATAATTGTTCACTGGGATGGGAAATTTATGGATTTGTAAAAACAATATTTAGTATATACAAAAGAAAAATTCAATCGTTCGATTCAATTCATTTGATCGTTCTAACCATTGACAATCAATTCAGAGGTATATTCAACTGAACCGGCGGAATTCCCGGCCAAACAAGTGTAGTTGCCCATATGATCGGCTTTTAGAGCGTCAATCATTAGTACGCTTATGCGTTTGCCTCGTTTTTCCATTAAAATTTCTTGTTGCGGTTCGATTGGAACACGATTTAGGAGCCAAATAAAATTTATGGGCAGGTCCCCTCCTGATACGGTGCACGTCGCCGATACAGTTTCATCGTAATTTAGCGCTTCATCACTGAATGAAAACGGAATGATTTTCGGCGGTACTACATTCAAATTCAAATCCAAATATTTGCCGTTTTAATATTCGAAATATTCAACAAAAATCGTTTAAAATTTCTTCAGATTCATAAAATGATCAATTCGTAATTTCTTGTAGGGATGAGAGGATGGATGAAAACAGAAAAGAATAATATCTAATAAGTACCAAGAACATCAACAGATTACAATCAGTGAATAATTCAATCGATTATTCTTCTAACCATTAACTTTAAGCTCCGAAGTAAATTCAACTGAACCGGCGGCATTGTCGACCAAACAAGTGAAATTTCCCCTCATTTCAGCTTTTAAAGCGTCGATCGTTAAAGCACTAATACGTTTACCACGTTTCTCTATTAAAATATCCTGATTTGGTTCGATTGGCACACGATTCAGGAGCCAGATGATATTGATTGGAAGGTCACCCAAAACGGTGCAAGTGATCGATACGGGTTCATCTTGATTCATGGGCTCGTCGCCAAACGTAAATGGAGTAATTTTTGGAGGAACTATTTTCGTTTTTTTTTTT
>NW_022197544.1:8931720-9009571 GCF_009176525.2 Contarinia nasturtii
CAAGTGAAATTTCCCCTCATTTCAGCTTTTAAAGCGTCGATCGTTAAGGCGCTAATGCGTTTACCACGTTTCTCGATTAAAATATCCTGATTCGGTTCGATTGGCACACGATTCAGGAGCCACATAAAATTTATGGGCAGATCACCCCCTGATACGGTGCAGGTCACCGAGACCGTCTCGTCGTAATTCATCGCTTCATCACCAAACGAAAATGGAACTATCTTCGGCGGCACTATTTAATTATCAATGTATTTTTCGTGTTGAAAAGTTTGTTTCATTCAAAACTATATAACGAATTAGGTCCAATTACTGTATTCATTGTAATTGAATGTGTGTGTGTGTGTGTATTTACAAAGAGGGATTAAGAAAGAAACAAAAAATAGGTTGTGGAAAGGTTTAAATACCAAAACTAGAGAAATGCACAACAAATAGAAAAACTTAATGGTAACATTCGATTTATTGCGAAACATATTGACACAACGCTAACCATTCACAATTAATTCAGATGAGTGTACGACTGTTCCGGCGGAATTGGTTGAAATGCAAGAATACAGTCCAGCATGTTTTGCTTTCAACGATTCAATCATCAAGACATTGATGCGTTTGCCACGAGTTTCGGTCAATATTTCATGCCATGATTCAATTTCAGCACCATTTAATGTCCATTTGACATTTATCGGAAGATCTCCGCCAGATAAAGTGCATGAAATCGATACGGGTTCGTCTTGATTCATGGGCTCATCGCCAAATGAAAAGGGAGTAATTTTTGGAGGAACTAATGGATTTTCGTTTTTTTTAAGGAGATACGGATAAACAGAGAAAAAAAATATCCAGAAATATTATAAGGATGAAAGGAAAAAAGAAGCGCCAACAAATTTAACTAAAGATAAGTAACTGCGACCTTTTGAATACTAAACTAAGTTGCTGCACGGTTGGAATACACATTTTTACAAACCATTGACAGAAAGAATGGCAGAATGTTCGGATAAACCGCCAATATTTTTCGCACGACAAGAATACACGCCATCATGGTGGCCGACCACCGATTCGATTGACAGAACATGAATACGCTTTCCAATTTTCGACATGGAAATATCTTGCATTTGGTCAATTGATTTATTATTTAGCAGCCATGTAACAGAGATGGGTAAATCACCCCCTAAAATGGTGCACTGCACCGATGCTGGTTCACCAAAATTCAATGGCTCTTCACCAAAATCAAATGGTGCAATTTTCGGCGGTACTATAAATTCCATCAACAATTTAAGACAAAAGAAGCCATCAGAATCATAACAATGGTGTGGGACTAAAAAAAAGAAACTAATAAAACTAAGTATACTGGTAACTGTAAAAGCGAAATCGATGTGGATAAAGATCAAATTTCTAAGCATTTTTTCCCAACACTATCTAAACACAAATACCAAAACAACGATAGTGATTTTTGTTTTCGTAATAAAACGAACCGATTATATTGAGCGGTGCTGTAAATTCAGCCATGCCACCGCGATTTTTTGCAAAGCACGTAAAATTGCCACCATGTTCAGCTTTTACTGATTCGATTGATAAAACATTAATTCGTTTGCCAATTTTCGATGTTGACACTTCCAAATGCGGTGGTATTTCGATACCGTTCAACAGCCAATGAACCGTTATTGGTAAATCACCTGATACAGTACATTGTACGGATGCTGATTCGCCAAATTTCAATTCCTCATCGCCAAATGTAAACGTTGCTATTTTTGGTGGTTCTAATAATACGAATAGGTCAAATTGAATCATTCAAAAGTTATCGAAATAATCGAAACGATATTGGGCTCCTGTAAAAAAAGACTTAGACCAATGAAAAAGAGTGAAGTAAGTAGTGCTATTGTGTCATGAATTCACATCATTTTACATGCATTTTGAATTGATATGCAAGTTGAATAGTTGGGTGTCGATTAAGTGCTTGAGTGAATTTGCCATTTGTCGATTTAACGTTAGTGATTGTGATTGAAGTAGTATGGAAGCGATCTTTTTTTTTCAAAAAAGAAACAGTCGACGCGAATCTCATACACATTCTTGATGCCATAACATATTGTTTTTTTTTTGTCAACCATTACTGAATACAGCTAGAGTGTTATTTAGATGCTCAAAACATTTTGAATTTGAGTCGGTGCTTTTGACTCATCATTAGTTCTCATGATGTTGTTGTTTTAAATTGAGTTTAAATCTAGAGTAGTAGAGTTGAGGTGTTTGCATTTAAAGCAATATATCTTTACCATTCACTGTGATATTCGTCGAATAGCTGGATGAGCCGAACTTATTTTTTGCGGTGCATATATATGTGCCGCTATGTGAAGCGGTTGCATTTGATATTGAGAGTAAACTAGATTTATCCGAAATGCGATTTGTTATAATTTGAATGCCGCGTGAATCATCAAAACCGCGAAAGCTCCATTTTATGGCGAAGCCAATTTTATCGCCCTTGGATATTTGACAAAAAAGATTGAATGCATCGCCAACATTGACAATCTCATCATACGAAAATGGTATTATCGACGGTATAACTATATATATGGAAAATGAAATATAAACAAAAAATATATTCGCCGAACTGATTTTTCTTATGTTCATTAATAAGATTGTTGATGAGGAGTAAAAACTTAAAAAAAGAGACTTGGGTTAACCAAATAAAATCAATAACAAAACATAAAATAAACTATCTCAGAGCTGAATCTCTTTTTCGCAGTAAAATTATTCACCATTGACATAAAGTCTTGTTGTGTAATTAACTTTTCCCCCTTTATTTTCGGCGAGTGTATTCGCCTGAATTTTGATCATTAACCGATGGTATTGTTAATAGACTGATACGGTCGCCAATTTTATTTGTTACCACTCCCAGATGCGAAAACATTGGAAGACCATTATGCAGCCACCTCAACGTTAGCGGTACATCACCTTTGGATGCATGACAAGTCAACTGTACACTATCACCCGAATTGGCTTCTTCTTCGAATGCGAATGGATTAATGTGTGGCAGAACTACATGGAACAATTGATGAGGAATAAATTTTTTTTTTTCAGAGGGATTCAAACCAAAAATGGAATAAAATAGAAAAAAAAAAACAAGTTCGAAGCAGAAATCACAAAATATGTTATATAATTTTTGGTTGGGCCAGCTCGAGCGTACCAAGAACATTTAATTTCGCTGTATAATTATATTGGCCCGCTTCGTTTTCGGAAAAGCACGTATAATTTCCTGAGTTGTCGGCTGTTACCGATGGTACGGTTAAAAAGCTGGATCGATCGCCCAATTTCGATGTTAGAATATTCAAATGAGCGAATAACGGTTTATCATTAAATATCCACTGGATTTTTAGCGGTAAATCTCCCTTGGCAACGTGACAATTCAATTGAACGCTGTCACCGAAATTCACATTTCCATCAAATGCAAAAGGATTGATGTGAGGTAAAACTATTGATAATTATTCCGGACACACAAAAGAAAAAGAAAACAGGAGAGATAAAAATTGAACCGAAAAGAGGAGGGAATTTTTGAAATTAATGCTAAAACCAACGAATGTTTCAACACCCAAACAGAAAATGAATATATGCAAAATTATAATCGAGAAGAAAAAAACCCAGCTGCGTTTTTCTGAAGAAAAAGAAAACAAACCATTCACTTGCAATTCAGCCGAATGCTCAGTTGTACCAGCTTGATTTCGTGCAATGCATTTTATAATACCCCTGTGCTCTTTTTCCACCGATCCAATATTTAAAACGCTTGATTTTGCTGACAATTTGTTAATTGTGATTCCATTTTCGCCCGATATAATTGGTTTGTTATTCAATGTATATTTGATTTGAATTGGAAGGTCGCCTTTTACAATAATGCATGATATCCCAGTACTGTCACCCGTATTGAATGAATCATCGCCAAATGTGAATGGCATTATTTGCGGTGGAACTGCATTGGAAAATTTGCGAAAATCAGAAGTGCATTTTTGAAAATAAAAACTATTCACCACCGATTCAGATGCTTTTTTCATCCCTCTCTTTCGCTAATTTGCTAAAACACGCTGTTGTGGAAAACTCAAAACAATTGGAGCGAAATAATCAGAAGAAAAAAAGGCTACTTTTCAATAAAATACTGCGGTGTTTGTATATTTGTTTGTTTTGCTCTAAAAAAAAATGTGGTTCAATGTTGTACCATTTACGCGTAGTTCGGCCGAGTATTCGGTGCGGCCAGCCTTATTGACGGCTGAACACCGATACTGACCACGATGATATGCGGTCACCGCTTCAATAGTCAGCTGACTTATGCGAGACGATGTCATCACCACATGAATACCATTTTCAATGGTTGTAATTGGCATGTCATTGAAGTACCATGTAACCTTCATCGGTAGATCACCCTTTAGGGCCATGCACTGAACAGCAGCCACATCGTCCGTATTCAATGGATCGTCGCCAAACGAAAATGGCAACAGTTGCGGAAGTACTTTAACACGAAGAAATGGGGAAAAATCATATTTAATTTGATATCGATTGTCAGCCCAGCACACAACCAATCAAACTAATTTTAATGCGTCGAGGATCAAAACACAAATTGGTATATATAACATAAACGAAAGAAAGAAGAAACTCAAATCAACATTGCCACTATAATTTTCACATTTCATTTTCATATGAAGAATGTGTACCATTGACCCATAGCGATGTAGTTTAATTTACGGAGCCACCAAAATTTTCAGCAAAGCACGTGTATAAGCCAGAATGATGATCTCGTACCGATTCGATGCTGAGAATACTTATGCGTTGAATTGTTCGACTAATTGATACGCCATCGTTCGAATAAATTGACTGATTATTACGCTTCCACGTAATTTTTATCGGGACATCACCTTTATTTACGATACACGAAGCTGATACCATATCCATGGCATTGATTTCCTCCTCACCGAAATTAAACGGAACAATTTGTGGCAAGACTAGTGTTTTTGTTTTATGTTTCGAAGAAGTAGTTTATTATAAATATCACTACGTTGCTACGAATCGGTGCGATAATTTCAAACAGACATTAAATTTATACAACGCAGAAATGGAAAATGTTTCACAAATTCGAAGTAAACCTCAAAAACTTTCAACCCACAAAATCTATTGTAAGATGTTAAAAAAACGGTATGCATCGAACCCTAAACGAAGATATAACTCGAATACCTTGCGATGACATAATTTTCCCAATTTTCAAATAGTTCTTTGATCAATTGACAAATTATCATACAATGATTTTTAGATAGGATAGATGCGTAGGATCTCCGCAAGATCCAGATCCAAGCGTGCGTACGCTGCCGCATGATGCATACATATATAATACGCACGCAAATTCGTTATTCTTATTTCCCCTTCTTTGATTCGCATGCCATAGCATTACGGAGTAAGGAATGTATGTATCATGCGGCTACGTACGCACGCTTGGATCCGGATCTTGCGGAGATCTTACGGATCTATTCTATCCAAAAATCATTGTATGCAAATTATAAAATTTTGCTGACATTTTTATGACGGGAAGATTACTAACACTGAAAAGAGATTTTATAGTTTGGAATTTTTTCTGATTCACATGGAAAATTTGTCGTTGTAAAGACTTTTCCACCGAAAAAAAAGTGATAGACAGTATATTTAATACCGGTCATAAATTTTTTGTGTTGAATCGAAGCCTTTTATGTTTGACTATATGATATGAAAATTATAGCATCGAATTAAATTCCATCGAACTTTTGAACATAAATTCTATTCGAGTAAAATCGGTTGAAAGGTAAATCTCATTTCAGTGATAGCGGTGTAGATGGTAAAAAAAAGTATTTTCGGTATCGAATAACTTACCCATAACTTGAACTTCTAAAGCACCGCGAGCACTGTATCCTTCGGCATTTTTTGCAACACAAGTGTATGTAGCCTGATCGGAGTTTCGTTCAACATTTTCAATAATGAGCGTTCCATTCGGGAAGACCTTTTGTTTTCGATTGATTGGCAATGCACGATTGTCTGTACACCGAAAATAAATGAAAATGAGGTAGTTTTCAATTAATATCAACTTACTTATTAGAGTGAAAATTGTTCATTTTAATTACCGCGTTCCCAAACAATAGATTTAATTGGATAGCCAGCAACGGGACATGTAACGATCAATGTTTCACCAGCAACGATTGCTTTCTTTTCCATCGGACGAATGTATGGCAAACCGTAGACATTTATTTTGGCTGAATGTTCAGCGGTGCCAACTTTGCTGCTTGCAAAACCTGTGGCGATTAATGATTTCGAAATTACCGACCATCAATGTTAATAAATTCAAATTTTGTAACGATGCAGTGCATCAAATTAAGTAATTTTGTTATTTTCATAATAAAATATCGCAATAAAATGTGTAAAATTACATTTGTATAAACCACCATCGTTTGCATGAATTGAGGTAATATTTAGATATGACACCACATCGCCATTAACCGTTACATATTGACCGACTTGATAGCGTTCATTGTTTGTTATCTTTTTGCCATCTAATTCCCATGAGATTTCCGGTGTTGGATTGCCACCTGCAACACATTTCAAGAATACCGCCGGTCCGGGACGAAGAGTTTCTTCGGCGAATGCATGACGAATGACGGGTGGATCAACTGAAATTTATTAACGAAAAATTACATTAAATTAAAATGACATTATTATTCATGATTTCGCTACAAACAATATATACTTACATCTTCCTCCCAATTTAAGTTCAGCACTGGCCTGTGCACTTTCCTGATCGTTGCGTACAAAACACTGATACATACCATTGTCTTCTTTCTTAACCGATTCAATACGCAGAATGGCATCACTGTGGTCGATTGGTTTGCCGTCTTTCATCCATGATACGGTTTTAATTGGATTACCCGAATAATGGCATGTGAATACAGCCGGTCGGCCAAAGTCAACAGTTTGTGTGGGTGGATCGATTTTTGCAGACAATGGAGCCGTTACGGTGAGAACAGTTTCAACACTTTCACCACCCACCGAATTGTTTACAACGCACAAATATTTGCCCGAATCATCAATTACTGCATCTTTTATAATCAATGTGCCCGACACCTGTTTGACGCGGTCATTCAAAACAACGGCCTGTTTACGTGTTGTACCCTCGATAAATTTATACCATCTAAATTTAATTTTTTTTTTGTTAAATCGAAGAAAACAAATGGAATTGTATTAGTTTTGAATTGGATAATCTTTTGGATGGCACGCATTTTAAGTCAAATGAATTTTTTTTTATTTAAAAAAAAAAAATCAAAAGTAAAAACAAAAAATTGAAAAAAAATTCATATGAATTTTTGACTTAAAATGTGATGTGACACCATAAGATTTTTTCTATGGATAAAAAAGTGAATGTTGCTCCTGTATAAATATATTCCCAAATGCACATATCCTCGAAGTGAATAATTAATTATCGTCGTAGTAATTAGACGAATAAATATAATTATGACAATGTAATGTACCTATACACAGGTGGTGGACTTGCTTGTGCCTCACACAAGAGGCTAAATGTCGTCGAAATGGCATGTTTAAATGTAATACTTTGAGCATTATTTGCAAACGATGGAGGCTTATAGCCAATTGGATCTGTGCAAGGGATCAATATAATTCAATTTTTAAGGCATTTTTCTCATTCGCGGAAATTCTACATTAAAAATCGACTTGAAAATATATAGATTGAGCTCCTGTTATCCCGAAAACTTTGCATCGCTGCACGAACCCGTTTTTCTTAATTATTCATTAATAACGGTTTCAAGCTGTCATTGAAATATGAACCAACCTTATCAATGGCAGAGGAAAAGCTTGTACTGAACACAACAGAGTTATGTCTTGTCCTTGATGCTTTTCGAATGTGATACTTTTCGATTCGGTGGAAAATGTTGGCGGTTTCGATCCAACCGGAACTAAAGGAATGGGATGAGGTGTAAATGCATCGCGAATGTTGCGAATAAAATATTTGTTTTGAGATAGATACATTTCGCGAAAATTTGTCGTTGAAAATGCACAAAATTCTTTAAAACTTTGCCGATGCCAATCAAGTTATTACCTAATCAATGGCACTGGGTATGCTTGAGCCAAGCACAACAGAACAATGTCTTGCTTCACATGCTTTTCAAACGTTCCACTTTTCAGCTCAGTGGAAAATGTCGGTGGCTTTGATGATACTGGCTCTTTACGATGCAAAATCAAATTGAAAATTGTATTATAATCGTCATTTTCACCTTCACGTTCTTTTTTTGAATAAATCCATAAAATTGAATTGTTGTACGTGTGCGTTATCGCTGCCTTCGACACAGAAATCCAGAAACCATATTTGCATCACTTTTATCATCGAATTTTATTTAAAGCTTTTCCGTCGAATGGCAATATAGATATAAATAAAGAACTAACCGCATCAATGGCACAGGGAATGCTTGGGCATTACATAATAAGGTAAGATTTTGTCCTTGCTGCTTTTGTAGGCCAATTAACGTTGATTCCATTGAAAATGTTGGTTTCTTTGAACCAACGGGCTCTTTTGACGGAAAATAAAATGGCATTTTAAACTTTATTCACCCGATCGCTATTAATCCGAAGTTTGTCGGGATTTTGTTTTGCGTTGAAAATACACAAAACTACAAACAACTTTGCCGCCGAAATGAAATAGAAGTCAATATTTTGTATATTGACACCAAAATATTACCTAATTAATGGTACAGGATGTGCTTGCACAAGACACAATAAGGAAAAATCATCACCAGATTTTTGAATAAATGAACTAGTTTTCGAAGCAGTTGAAAATGTTGGTCCTTTCAGTCCCACTGGCTCTGAATTTTGAATGATTTTTTTTTACAAAATAATTTTGTTTTTAAACTGTAAGCACCATAAAAATGGCCATTTCTTCTTTTTTTTCTATTTAGTTTTTTTTTGCTGCCTGTGCGTTTGTTTACTTTTTTTACTGGACAAAAATTCCAAAATTCAGAAACCGATCATGTCATTTTAAATTTTAAATCAGAAATCGTCGATTTTTTTTTCTATTTTAAATTTGAAGTGGAAAAAATTATTTGTAAATGGCATACCGTATCAATGGCACAGGGAATGCTTGAGCATTACATAATAAGGTAAGATTTTGTCCTTGATGCTTTTGTA
Organism: Contarinia nasturtii; assembly: GCF_009176525.2. Lineage (NCBI taxonomy): Eukaryota > Metazoa > Arthropoda > Insecta > Diptera > Cecidomyiidae > Contarinia > Contarinia nasturtii. The sequence continues at coordinate 8,940,898 of NW_022197544.1, forward strand.
GGCCAATAATCGTTGATTCCATGGAAAATGTGGGCTTTTTTGAACCAACGGGCTCTTTTAACGGAAAATAAAATGGTTAAACTAATCCAGATCGACCGGATTGATCCGAAGTTTGTCGGGAATTTTTAAGGCAAACTCTGGATGGAAAATATCTGGTGATTTAACATTCTTGTTCACCATTTTTTCAATTGCGTTGAAAATACACAAAACCACAAAACTTTGCCGCCGAAATGAACTCATAAATATCAACTCAAATTATTACCTAATTAATGGTACCGGATATGCTTGCACAAGGCACAATAGGGACAAATGTTCACCAGATTTTTGAATAAATGTACTACTTTTGGAAGCAGTTGAAAATGTTGGTCCCTTCAGTCCCACTGGTTCTGAATTTTAAATGATTTTTTTTTTCAAACAGTTAAAATACATTGAAGCCACCATAAAAATGACCGTTCCTACTTTTTTCTATTTATTTATTTTTTATCCACCTGTGCGTCCATTTACTTTTTTGTTAAACAAAAATTCCAAAAATCAGAAAAAGCGTTTTAAAGTGGAAAATTGTTTTGAATGGCATACCGTATCAATGGCACGGGATGCGCTTGTGCTAAGCAAAGCAAAGCGAAACTTTGGCCTTGATGCTTTTGAAATCCAATGCTTGTCGATTCCGTTGAAAATGTCGGTTTTTTTGAACCAACGGGCTCTTTTTCCAAAAAAAATTGATTATAAATTTTGTTTTAGATAGAAACTTTATACTATAAAGAACAATTTTCTGTCTGAATGCCTGAATGAAAATGCTGTATAGAGCCATTGAAATCGAAATTCTTATTGAATGCCTGCCCGATATCAGTATTTTAAGGTCAAATCATCTTAGTTGCGATTTAAATATCTTTCGTTTGTGGCTTAACAATCGTTTCAAATGACTAAGTCCTGAATACATTGTTAGAAAGTGAAAGATATTAGTTCATCTGGTAATAACGACATGGATCGACTGCATCTTAATAGTTATTATAGTTAGTCATTCGATATGCTGCACATTATGCAAATGAGTTTCAAGTGTCATAATCATAACCTGACAAACAAAAGTCAAGTCATTTGTCTGACATACCTAATTAATGGCACAGGAAAAGCTTGAACTAAACACGTTAATGCAAAGCTAGTTCCCATGTGTTTTTCGAATGTAAAACTTTTCGACTCGGCCGAAAATGTTGGCCCTTTCAATCCCACCGGTTCTAAATTTATATAAATAATTTTAAAACAGTTAAGATACGTCGGATTTGCCATAAAAGTTGTCATTATGATCTACCACCTGTGCGTTTTGTTTCATTTTCGGACATAAATTCCAAAAAAATATCTGATCTGTTCATTTTTTTCAAATTGAAGTTTGATTTTTCAAATGGCATACCGTATCAATGGCACAGGAAACGCTTGTGCCGAACATAGCATAGCGAACGTAGAATGTTGTTGTCGAGCAAAAATACTGCCCTTTGATTCGGATGAAAAAGACGGTGCCCGTGATTGGACAGGTTCTTAAGCGAATTAAATAGAAATTATTTGTTTAATATTTCACACATGAATGAGTACTAGCCACGACAACATATAGTGTATTTTTACAGCCATACCGAATGTTGGGATTTCACTTAGTGAACTTGACTTTGCTGTATTTTTTCATGTTTCTCTTTTGCGTCTATGTATAACATAATCGGGTTTTAAAAAAAATCGCGAGCCATCCATGCGATTGCCAAGACAAATAATTCGCCGAAGGTTAAGTAGAAAATAATCCAAGACGGAGGAACATTTAACAGTAATAAAAGAGAATTAAAACGGATAGAAAATGTCATGTAATTCTCGTAGACAAAATCGATTCGCGACTAGACTTGTCTGTGTTGCCATCAGCCGGAGAAAAGTGCAATTGTTGACGTGCAGTATTTGAGCGCATTCGATTTCATTGCACTGTGTGAATATTGCATATTGCAATACCTTCAAAACATAAGATAAATATATGTAGTCAGAGAAATGTCACGTTTATTTTTGCCGGTGGTGATCATGAAAATATTCTCATGTTATACGAAAGAAAAACAAAACGCCAATGTATGTGGGCAGCATACAATCACTCTCCCTTTCAATTTTCCACATTTGAGATTTGTTTGGTTTTCCATACGCGCAAAATACACGCACACACACACATACTAATATTAGTAGCTGGATCAGCTGTTCCGTTTGTGTGTATTGATGAGAATGAAGCGCGTGTATAAATCAATACACTTGCATATGTCGAATGTATGTTTTCAACTAAAAAAATCATCACCCGTATATACACGCATGCACACCACTACTCTGTCGCTGCAAAGTGGAAACAATACAACTTTTAAAGGCTCCTATATAGTTTAACCTATGGATGTATACAGGAGATACGGTTGAGTTAATGCATTCAATGCGTTGCGTTTGCCGCATCAATCGAAACGTAAAAAGCACATGGTACACAATGGGCTAGCACATGCATTCGATACACAGTCACGCGTAAACAAAGGGGGAATTTGTTGACGGGGAAATGTTTTTTTTTGCTCACATCGGATACGCTTGCACATTGGTGAGCTGATGAGAGACAGTCTCCGTCGGGGAAAATGTTTGTATGTGGTCGTTCTCTCTGTGTGTGTTTTTTTTGTTTCATTTTTTTGGTTCATGTTTGGTTGCTGTGGAGAAGTTTTGTGTACAACTCGAAACGCCAGATGATTTCATGTGTGTGGATAAATTGACAGAAAGTAGTAGGCGATTGAACAAACAAAACTATGATCAACATGTTTTATTTATCATCAAAAGAGACTCTTTTTGTATAAATCTTTACTCTTTTCGTTGAATGAATAAGACAATTTTCGATCACACAAATATGATACTGTCTTGATTTTAATCGGTTCTTTAACGTTTTGGACCTTTGTGGGAAACAATTTATAATTATACGTATGCATTATGAGATTAAAATGAAGTCAGAACATAAATCACACAGTCTGTGAACACACTATATAAAAGTGCAACTCTTTTTTGAAATGAATCATTCACTCAGCCTGGTCATTTTATCCACAAATCATTGCAAAATTTATTCAAAGAATTTTGCGTTATCTTGGACCAGTCAGTTTCTGTGACAAACTTTTTTTTTTGAACAAACAGATTATTCTTCAATGAACTTCAATGATGTAAAATCAGTTTCTATGCTTCATTTCAGCAAATCTTCACGTCGAATAACTTGCGTCGTGCAGCAATAGAATCAAGGCAAATTAATCGCATTAAACATTTATGTTGATTCAACCGTGTGGAAGTGACGATTATTAAAGTTGTGGCGGCAGTATTATCGATGTGGTTTTTAGAAATTGTTGTGGTTGCAAAAGCATTGTAAAGTCATTTAGTTAAAAACAAAAACCGACCCAACTGCCGTTATGAATTCAACAACGTTGCCATTGAAATTCTCTCCTAGATTCACTTGGAATTTTTTTGAATACAAACCTAAACACTGGCACTGGAAATGCCTGACTATTACAAAACATTGTCATTGGCTGGTTCATGCGACGTTCAATGCGTATAAATTTATTATCAGCTTGTATTGTCGGTGCCTTAGAGGATATAGGCTCTGCAAATGTTTTATGATTTTGCATGAATTTCATAAATGTAACCAAGCATTTGTGTAAACAATCGGTTCCGTTTCAAAAAATGTTTCTTTTTTATGCAATAGTTCGATTTACCTGAATGAAGGCATAGGGTACGCTTGAACCAAGCAGAACAATGCAAATGTATGCGTCGATTCACGCTCAATCCATGACCGTTTCAAATCATTGGATTGCAATGCGGGTGGCTTTGCCATTATCGGTTCTATTTATAAAAAAAATTAATTCAAACTAAGCGCAATTCGTTGATTTTTTTTGTTTTAATAGCGCGCGCTGTTGAGATAGGAACTACCCACTTTGCTGTTAAATCATATTCCACTGATGGATATTGTTCAATGCTTCATAATTGGTAAAATGTCTTACTTGAAGTTTGGCAGTGGCATGCTTTGCACAGCACATAATAATGATATGTTTTCATTAAATCGAATATCGATTGTTCGACTTTTATCACCGGTTGTTATTTTTGGAATAATTGAGCCAATCGGTTCTGCAAAATATCAATTTCATCTATATCGTTTTTTCAATGATTTTATTTCTTTTTTCTTGTCTAATCCACTCTGAATGTTGGGCGTCAAGTACTGTAGCGCATTTTGCTATTGGCTCTTCGTTGGTAATTGAACGTTAATTTACCTGAACAACGGTGCTGGACTTGACTGAGCATTACATAGCAATCGAACGTTATTTCGAGCACGTGTACGAACAACAGTGAATTCATCGCCTTCGTTGAACTTTGGACGAACACTTGACACCGGTTCTGTCATTGACAGTATGAAATAATTAGAATTTTTTTAAATCAAATTTCTAGTAGGAATTGCGTCCAGCCCAAATGTTGGTGGAACTATGTGCTCCTTGTTTATTTCATTTGCATTTCATTTTAAATAAAGACACAGTTTTTTTTTCTCGATAAATTGCCATACACTCAGTTCATCATAGTTATTTGAACTTAAATATACCTAAACAGCGGTGCTGGGCTTGATTGTGCATTGCACAGCAATCGAATGCTGTTCTGCGCTCGTCCACGAGCACTTTTCAATTCTTCGCCTTCATTGAATTTGGGTCGAACGCTTGACACCGGCTCTGTCATTGACAGAACAGAAAAGTTACAACAACATTTTTTAAAATAAATTTCTAATATGAAGTGCGTCCAGCCTAAATGTTGGTCAAACCAGTAGCTCCTTGCATTTTTTTTTTTCAAAATAAAGACACTTTTTTCGCTACAATGCCATACTTAGCTTCTGTTTTTGAACACCAATTTACCTGAACAGTGGTGCTGGACTTGATTGAGCATTACATAACAATCGAACGCTGTTTTGCGCTCGTGCACGAGCAATATTCAATTCATCGGCTTCATTGAATTTGGGTCGAACGCTCGACACCGGCTCTGTCAGTGACAGAACAGAAAAAATTTACAATTTGAATAAATTTCATCAAAAGTTTTTTTTGGAGCATGAATCGTGTTCAGCCTAAATGTTGGTCGAATTCTCATTGCATTTGCATATTGACACTTCTTTGGTTTCAACGCATTCATTTTCTGTTGTTATGCTTCACAAGTAGCGATAAAACAAGTTTTTTTTTAAAATATCGTTTAAGAAGAAAAAGAAAATGTCCTTTGCTTACCGGAAAAGACTAATGGGCCATGATTGTATCGGGCACAGCAATGAGAGGCTGTCGCCTTGCCGAACACGAGGTATATTTAATTTATCAGCCTGACTAAGTTTTGGCGGGAGGCTGTTTATCGGTTCTATTTAAAATAATTTTTTAACGTTTTAAATTTAAATGTCATTTTTTTACGTTTTATGAACATTAATAGTCATTGCCAAAATCTTGATCATAGGTCCACTGTGCTGAATTAACTAGAATTCCGGTAAATAATGGTAAAAGCATGAGATAGTTTCAAATTCTGGCTGTGGCTTGACGCATAGCTTATATATCTGAGAGAATTTTTGTTTTCAAGGCATGGCCTTTAAAAGTGAACATAGAAGTCGGTGTTTCAAATTTTGGTTTCGAAATTTCCGTATTTTTTTTTCTTCAAATTTCTCGTTCCTAACAGGTCCGCCAGGAGTGTTGTTTCTTTTAAATGGTCTTTGAAGATATGTTTACCTGTACGAAGGTGTAGGATAACTTTGAACCGGGCACAATAAACTAATGGTATGGTTAAAGTATGTTGTTGCTGCTTTGAGTTTTTCAGTAGCTTCAAGACGTGGTGCCACACTTTGTATTGGTTCTTTACAAAATATTTGAAAAGGAGAATGTCAATTTATCTTTTATACATTTTGAAGATTTCTTTTTAATTTCAAGTTGAGTAGATAGTCTGTGCGTTTGATTTGAAATTATCATCTTGGTTCGATGCATAAATCGAAATTTCGTTGGAATAAAATCGCTAAAAACTTTCTGTACGGTAGATGTGAGATATTTACCTGTACGAAGGTGTAGGATAACTTTGAACTGGACAAAGTAGGCTTATTGCATTGTTTGAACGATCAGTTACCAATCTGAGCTTTTCAATGGTTTCAACACGTGGTGGCACGTACTGTATAGGTTCTATTAAATTAGAGCACGTAACACTTTTTTAGTGAAAAATGTTCATCAACATGTCGAAATGCACTGAATGTTGGCTTAAATAAACTCTGTGTCATAGTTTCATACCACAAGATAACAGCAACGTTGTATCGTGATCAAATTTCTCGAAATGTAATGATTAAAAAAATGGAATAATTCGTTTACCTGTACGAAGGTGTTGGATAACTTTGAATTGGACAAAGGATACTGATCGAGTGTCCCAAAGGAACAGAGGCTAACTTTAGTTTTTCACCGAGTTCAAGGCGCGGAGCAACAAATTGTATAGGTTCTATTTAAATGAAAGATTATTTATGTATTCTCCTGCTCAATTGGTAATCGATGGTTAGAAATAAATCTATATTTGATAATTCACAGACTTCGCCCGAATGCTGACATAAGATAATTTTGAGTTGAGCATAATTTGCTGACTTTTGTTTGTCTTGTTTATCTGAATGCCCGTTTTCTATTCACAGTGTTTCAAAATAAAAAAAATGTATCTCACCGAAAAATTGGCGCGGGGTAAGCCATTGCTGGACAAGCAATGTTAATTGTACCATTAACTCGAACACGTACACCCCGTACACTGAACTCATCAGCGACGCTAATTTTTGGGCTAATTCTTCCAATCGGTTCTATTGGAATGAGAACATTTGTTACATTTTTGTGTTACATTGAACACAATTTTAAGCAAAAAAAAAAATCATACTTTCGTCAACATATTTAAATGCGCTGAATGTTGGCTTAAACTAGCCATGTGCTATCTTGAATATAGGCAAATATATCGAATTGACATCAAACGTTACCTGTATGACGGTGTTGGGAAACTTTGAATATCACAGAGCAAATTCGTGGTTTGTTTCATTTGAACAAAAGCCACTCGATATTTTTCGGTGAGTTCAAGACGAGGACTCACACTTTGAATCGGTTCTGAAAAGAGTCACGTATATTTGACGAGGACATTTTCGTTACTCATTAAAATAGACCTGAATGCTGGAATGGGATAACTCTGAACGGGGCACAGCATTGAAATTTGATGTCGTAATCTAACATTTGCTATATTTGTTTTATCGCCAATATTCACATTCGGTTTAGCACTTGAAATCGGTTCTAAGAAGCCCAAAAAATAATCATTTCGCTTTAGATAACAATTTTTCAAAATCGAAGTGTCGATGCCGACATTGAGACAGGGTTTTATGTATGCGAGAAAAGTATACAAAATTGTTCGCCTGGTGTTCATCAAAAAAAAAACTAATAGTAATTTACCGAAAAGCGGCTAGGGGTGACGATTGTGCGGGACATAAAAAAGAGACGCTATTTCGTTCAGCCACTTTTAGACGATTGAAATCTTCGCCAGATGTTATCTTTGGTGCAACCGATTGCAATGGTTCTAAATGCAAACGAAAATAAAACTCGTTTTACAGTCGATACTGCGTTGGCAGTTTTTCAAACAGAATTTTTTTGCGACGATTGAATAAATTAGCCTGAATGTGGGCATCGAATAACCACTGTATTTTCAACATTCTAATTTTTAGTGTGTGGTAATAAACTTATTAAACTTTGAGTAAAAAAAATGATTTACCGAAATGCTCCAATGGGGAAAGATTGTGCCGGACATAATAACGCCACTTTTTCTTGTCCGGCTACTTTCATTCGTTTTAAATCGTCACCGGATGTCATTTTTGGTGCAACCGATGTAACAGGCTCTTTTTTTCAAACAAAAGTAAATACAGGTTTTATAAGACTTTTGAAGTGTTTTACTATTCGAAATGTGTTAAGAACACATGATTACCAGCGAATTGAATCGATGTTTTAATGTCAAACACTAGAATATTGGGATATGTTTTGCGTTTGCATGTTAATGTTTCAAATGAATTTAACTATTTGAATCACAGCGATGAAAATTAAGTTTCGGAAGTATTTTCACCTTTTAGCAACGCTACGTGAATCGGATATAACAAACTTGTGACGTGTTTCACATTCAACGATACATGTCGGATCTTGTCAGCGTGTAAAACTCGCACGGACTTTGGAATTGTTCAAAAAACTACGAATTTAATTTTGAAAAGAATTTATAAAGAAAAGTTCTGATGGCGCACACACAGCATTATGTTAACTATCAACATCGGGGAAAAATAATAGATGCGATACCAAGTCTGGCGAAATGAAATTCGATTTGCGGTGCATATGGAGCAGAATATTTAAATTCTTTTCATGTTGGCATGATAAATTGGCGCTTACCGAAAAATGGGAGGTGGAGATGCCTGGCCGATGCACTTCAATGTTATTGTCGAACCCGACTGACCTGTTTCAACAATGATATTTGGGCCAGATGTGATTTTCGGTGCAACGGCTCCAATCGGTTCTGTAAGTAATTTTCATTGTTTTGTGTGTGTGTGTGTATTTGTTTTTTTTTTTTTTGCATTTGATGTGTGTGTATAAATGAAATTCAAACAGAACACGCCAATTATGTTTACATCATATTCCTGTGCAAAACAGTGACTATTTACATTTGAATTCAAACGAAATTGGTTTCAAACATTGAAGGAAAAAACTTGAGAAAACACTCGCAACCAAAATTATTCGGTAATGGTCTTTCAAAGGTAAAATCATTTTTTCACTTACCTGTGATTTTATTCTCTTTTTTTTCTTTAAATTAAGCTTAACTTTGAACAGTATAATAAGTAAGCAAACTTTTCAACTTATCATTTGGAAGAGATACGATATGTTAATAAAGTATCGAACAAATAGCATTGGTTTCGTGTACTTTAATAATATCAAGCAGAAGCTATCTGTCAGTAAAGCTACACATATTCGAGATTTCTGAATTTTGTTTTGATTTTCAACTGAATGCCGTACGCAATGAATATCAACATTCGCCAGAACATTCGATTTTAAGACGATGAATCATACGGCACGTGTATGTGTGCGCGATACAGCAAAGTTTTTGGAATTTTGTGTCTTTTCATCTCAATTTCGGTGTTCATATAATCGAACAATGACATCAAATTAAACGAAAAAAAAAAACAATCATCGGAAGTTTTGCATCGACCCCGTGATAATATTAATTTGCAAAGGTGCACTTCAACACCAATTTATAAAGACTATGGACGGTTCTTTTTTTCCTGCTCACTTTGATGTGCCGAATTGAAATTGCAAATACGCAACGCACAGGGTACCCTATCCCAACATTCAGGCATTCAACAACAATGTCGCAATTCGTTTTTCTTTTGCTCCCTTCTATCTATGCATGAAAGATTTGAAGAAAATTTCCAATTAGTTTTGCAAGGAAATCGCGGAGAAAATGGAGAAAACTTTCAATTGATTCGGTCGCAGTGAAACGTTTATTATTTTAATTGCATTTTGGATAGCGAGTTCATTGATTTGAGGCTGTACTGCATGAGCGCATCGCCTCATGTCATACAGTCTCATCGAATGAACACAAACTTATTCGGACAAAAAGAAAAAAGAAAAACGAAATTGCAATATTGTTGCTTTCGGAATCGACTGTTTTTCACTTGACTTTATAGCCAAATGTATGTTTTTTCAACACTTCAAATGAATGTTTATTGAAACATTAATAATATTAATTATTATGTTGAAGGAAAGTTATTTGCTTTTGTCGAACGCTTTAATTCATACAACGGAAAATTAAAATTACTCGATTAAAATTACGAAAAAAAGCGAAACAATTTTATATCTGCGAAAGATAAAATCCAATGAATATAAGTTACAGTTTCAATAATTAGACCATACACGCATATACGCAATATGGGGTCAAATTGCCGACAAACAATTTGATTCGCGCTCAATAAATTACCAAAAGCAGTAAATAACTTTGCTTCCATAAGATGGATAACAATAAATTGCATTTAAAGTGTTGATCTAAAAAAAAGAATTGGATGCATAAAAGCAATTGGATTTATTATTTACACACTAAAACTGATTGAGTTCAATTGAATATTGGATATGGCTCTATTTTTTTAAATTGAATTTTAGCCAAATGATTTAAGTCTATTTGCTATCCAGTCATTTATCTCTTTTGCATCCAATTCAAATCAATAATAATATACAAATTGATCAATATACAATCGCTTGGAACGCTCTTTAATTTTTTTCTCGGAATCTTCCGATTTCAATCAACTCTATTAATAAAAAAAAACAATTCCATTTCAAGCAATTGTAAATTGATTATTCATTGGATTATTTGATAAAATGATGAATATGGAAATGGATTGAAAACTCTTTATAGATTGCTTCAACAACTTATTCAAAGTAGTATAATTGAAGATTTCAATTACATGGGTAACACATAGCACACATTTTTCTCTAGACCTTTCCATAATTCAATCTCTTTCATCAAATAAACAAATGAAACAATCAAGTTTATGGTGGTTTTAATTTAATGTTGTGAATAGCACGTAAAATTCATACCAGTAATTACGAGGCGTCCTTTAGTGGCACTTAATCGTGCTTCGCCAGTCAAACGATGCTTTGTACGACACTGGTAGCTCTTGTATCCATCTTCTGGTCCAACTTCGCGAATATGCAATTCACCGGATGGTAACACCAAGTATTTTCCGTCTGTTCGACACATTCATGGTAATGGGAATAAAAAAATAGTATTAGACAATCTATTCAAAAGAATGTGTACGTTGTATCAAACTTTAAAAGCTACTTTAGATGTTGCTAATTTGAGAGGATATACGCCAAAAATAGTTGTCAAACAATTTCAAACTCAAATTTTATGCTGGTCGATGCAACTACCAGTATTTTTATTTCAATTTTGTTTTTCGTAAAGAAAAATACTTTGAAGTTTGACTAATACTCTTTGGCTTACATCTTCCAATAGACATTCTTCAAAGCAAAGTTGTACTTTTCATGTTCTTTCGATACGCTTTTTTCCTGGTACGCAAAATTAGGTAAGTATAATTTCAAACTATATCCATTTTTTTTATTCGCTGAACAACTTTACTTTGAATATCTACAGAATAATTATTTAGAAAAAGGAAAGAAAGTGACCAGTTTGTATAACGAACGATTCAGCTTCTTAAGTCTAGTAATATTGTGGAAAACTGAACCATTCTGTTTGAATGTAAAAGCATATGTATATCATTCATTGTCATACAAACAGTATTTACAATTCTAAAACTAAATAAGAAATACACCTTCAGAGCAAGGTTTATATTTCATTTTGCGCAGTAAAAAACAAAGTAATATTCGCAAAAAATACGAACTTATTGAACAAACCTTACTCTGATGACATACCAATTATGACCAAAAAAGAAATAGTTACAACAAAATAAATCAAAGCATGCAGTTAAGACTAAAACTAGAAAACACTGAAGGCGGATTTCCATTTTTTTTCGGGATTGTGGAGGTAGATCAGGAGCGATCTATGGAATTTTAGGAATTGGATTTTATCTCGGTTTCCGATAAAAAAAATTGTGTTCTGTTTAAAAGTTGCAAATCAGAATCGATTGCCAAAATTTTGAGCCAGAACCGAAGGCAAGTAGAAAACCAAGAAAAAGGATTTTGAGATTTGGCTTCCTTTCATTTGTCATTAAAGATTTTGAGCATCATTTTCAGTTGACAGAAATCAGACTTAATTGTGTGTCTAATCGTTCGTACATCGTATCAAACATACGAACGACAAAAAAGTTCCAAAGAAACACTTTGAGCATCATATAAATACTTATTAGAAAGAAATTTCTTTAGTTTCTACTTGATTATTTCGAGTATGTAACATCATCAACAAAATATGATCTTTTTTTTTATTCTTGTGCTGATCACATTATAATGCTAAATGGAAAATGTTGTATCAAGTACCGATTGTGTGAATATCGATGCCATTTTCATCGGCATGAATTTCCGTAATATCGCCACTTTCATCCAAAATCCATGCTGAAACGTAGACGAAATCGATCACGAAACTGGGAATATGACATTTAACGATGGCTGCGTTTCCCTTGAGCACATGCTCGTCCATGACATTAACCGAATAACTTTGTGGCACCACTACAGCCGAAATGAAACATAGAGATTGAATTAGAGATAAGAAAGAGAGAAGAGAGACAAAATCATGAACAAAATTAGATCGATTGTTTTGATGTGCTGAAATTTCATATGGAATTTATTTGCGAATGTTTTTTTTTCTCTCACAGAGAAGAAAATTTGAAACAACGATGTAGATGGACATTTTCCATTAATTTTTGGCTCCATGGAAAAACGTTTGTGTTCATTCTTAAATCATTCTTTCTAAACTAAATAATTTATATGTGTGATCAATGGATGTGATTGGAATAAAAAAGAATGAAAAATCCGCCGGCAGCAACAATTCAGTGGAAGCATTGAAATAATGCCATTTGTAAGAAAATTAATTCACAATATTACCGCTGCTATTTTCATCTTTGGTATAATGACTGCCATTGGTATCGACCCATTCAATAATTTCCACATGATCGGATACAAATGAAGGAATATTGCATTTTAAAACGGCAGCATTTCCTTTGATTACATATTCATCGTATACTTGGGACTCATAAAATTGGCTGACCACTATACATTAAAATATGTAAATAGAATATATAAATAAAAAACAATACAAATCAGCGAATCACAACATTTTCACGATTGAATATTAAGAGTTTTAAGTGCACAAATGCCTTTACAACTTCATATTTCTCTAACACAGCATCAATTTCGAACAGTATATTGCAAATGGGAAGATTTAAAGTTTTTCAACTTCTTCACATTTGTTTGGTGTGTTTTTCGTTTCTCATTTGCCTAAACGGAATATGAGAAGTGTTTGGTTGAGTTTTTTGGATCAATTTGTATGGATTTATGGAAATCTGCTTTCAGATGTGCACGATATTTGATATCATAAGAAGGATGTTGACGTGTATACCGAAATCGTTGGTGTTTGGCAATATTTCTGTGCCATCGTCGGCGATCCATGCTTCAACATAGACAAAATCGGCTACAAATGATGGCAGATTGCATTTTAGAATGGCAGCATTGCCGCGCAGCACAAATTCATCAATAACACGTGTTTGGTAGAATTGTTGAACAACTGTGATAGTTTCAATGCACAATAAACGAGCAACGCATCATCCATGAAAGTAAATGAACATTCAAAAGAGACGAGAAAATCATTTAATTTTTGGAACATAATCAAATGAAATGATTGAATTGACGCTGTGTGTTTGCACAGCTCGACCGATTATTATTGCTCCGATCATTTTCACAGCACAGGACGAAATGAGGGGATATTCGAAATGTTTTGACGTGGTGAACGCAGTAGGAAACCATTTTTATTGATAATAAACCGAAAACTTGTATAATATGAAATTTGTTAAGTAAATACAAATTAAGAGGATACTACAATAACGACGATGCGAATATGAAGTTAAATTGCAAAATAATGATACCGTATTGATCGTTATTTGGATAATATGAACCGCCATCGGAATCTGTCCACATATCAACAACAATAAAATCGGAAACATATGATGGAATCTCGCATTTCATAATGGCAGCATTGCCACGTATGACATATTCGTTGTCCGCTTCAGCCTCATATGGCTGAATTACAACTGAAATGAATGTGAATGATAATGATGAGGATGTCATTCAATTCAATTTCAAAACAAAAAATTAACTTTCAAGAATTTCAACTTCAAACGACTCAAATGTAATATACTGCGAACTTTTGAGATCATTAAATTGTAACTTAATTGGGTTATGATGGCAACATTGCGCTCAATTCTTTGTTTTTTATTTCTTCTAACTTCCTATTTCCTTATCTGATTTCATTAAAATTAATTGAGACGAAAATTGAGTGATAATTTTTTAATTAAGTCGTGCTCTCGAAAACTGCACCGTGTGAAAATAATATGAAAATTAATGGATGAAAGGAGAGATGAAACCGATGCCATGGAAATCCGCTTCAATGTCAAGTCATCAGACTCAGATTCAATGAGAAAAAAAAGCCACCTCATTATATGAAAAATGAAATTAAAAACAAAGGCACAAACATGTGACGAAACGATAGTAAGTCATCTTGAATTGGTAACAACAACATGGTGACGCTTTTTTTACTACATTTTTTTATACTTTGTTATTTAAATATATAGAAAATCGAAAAAATGTTTTATTTGGGGAAGGAAAAAGCTTGCGAGAGAAATAACCATATGATGATGAATCATTTGAAGGTGTTAACACGGTGCCGTCTTCAGCATTAATCCATGCTTCAACCTGCACGAAATCAGCAACAAAAGATGGGATTTTGCATTTCATAATAGCTGCATTTCCTTTAATAACATATTCATTTTCTGCCTCGCTCATGTAGAATTGGGTCACCACTGCGATTTTATGATATTTGAAAAGCAGAACACACACGAATAAGTGCAAGGGAAATATAGTCATAGATAAATTGAAACAAAACAGAAAAAAAATGAAACGAAGGTATTTAGAATATATATGTATAAATGACATTATATGTGAAGAAAGTAAAGAACAGAAGTGTCACAGACACGAAACAATTTCTGAGGCGCACCAATTCGTTTTCATTCTCTTTCTCCCTCTCTCTTTTTCTCTCTCTCTCTCTCTCTCTCTCTCTCTCTCTCTCTCTCTGTGTGTGTGTGTGTTTTGATCATCAATGCTCTAACGCGCTCACTTTTCACATCAATAAAACAAACCCATATATGTGCATTGTTGCGGTGAATCGTGACAAAGTGCATATGCATCATTCATTGTACACAAAAAGAAAATCGAATCGCTCGTTTATTTACTTGGAATGCATCAATTATTCAAAATGGATCCGTAAACGTTGTTCGGTCGGGAAATGCATTGCTGATATGGGGATCATATAAAACATATTTTAAGAAACCTCGGCTCGAAACATTTTCCGTATTTACATTTGGAAAAACCACACACACACGCACACACACACACACATTTTTATATACACATTTATGCACATTCGCTTGCTCTCAGCGCTGCGACTACATCAAACCTCACTCGCAGTCTGTGTAATCCATAACAGAATTGGGAGAGAAACGGTGAACGAGTGCATACTAAAAGAAAGTAAAAATCGCTAATAATATGTGCGCGCGTATGTATTATAGATACCATTTTGGTGTCATTCACTCTTCCATTCTCTGTGCTGCATATACAACGTGCATTGTGTCAGTTATTTTTAGATTCTTTTAGTTATTATTGTTGTTGTCGTCATCATCGTCGTCATTTTCCACTTCGATATACTTTTTGACTCTTTCCATCTCTCTTTCTCTCTACCGTTCAAAAGAAGACGAAAACTTTATGCTGTATCGGATTGTATAATGCCTATTTTCATGGCAAATCAGCTTTTCAAATTGTAGTTGTAAACAGGCAAAATAGTTATGAAAATCTTTTCATACAAAAGAATGTATTAGGCAGGCGGTTTCAGAACCGATTTTCTGCTAGAACAAACTGTATCATAACTTGTTATTTCTTTCAAAACTGTGCTCATTTCACTTAAGTATGATGATGACAAACAATCACAATAGCCTTATTTTGTTCATTGAAGGGGCGAATATATTTGTTTTTTTCGAAAGGAATTCAAATTTCAGGCACCTTCAGTGTTTTCTCATATATTTTTTTACCCATACGCATTTTACACACCATAATTATCGGAATATTTGTAAACGGTTCCCTCTTCATCGACCCACGAATCAACATACACAAAATCGGCCACAAATGACGGAATCGAACATTTTAAAACAGCCGAATTCCCTTTGATAACATATTCTTTGAGGATTTCAGCATCGTAGAACTGATTCACCACTAAATCAATCGAGAAGAAAAAGAGTACAAGAGCATTGAAATCAGCCCAAAGACATAAGGAAAAATATTACATCACAAAATTAGGTTACGAGCTATCGCTTATTGTATGCCCTATAACCCAAGGAGCTAGAAAATAAATTGTGTAGTACACGATGTGGATAGAGAAGGGAAGATTGATTTTTAAATGGAATTTGTTAAAGCGGAAATCGAAAAATAAAATTGTCCTTTTCGATCTGTTCATTGCACAATACATTGTAATAATTTTTTTTTCTCTTGAAAATCGAAAAAAGAAGGAAAATTATTCCATTCAATTTTCTAAAAGAAAAAAAAAAACCATTTCAAAAATCTAAGAAATGAGAAAAACATTGTATTCTGGATGTTGAACATTTATGATGATCACGAAATGAAATGGAAACCATTGCCTTCAATATTTTCGAATATTTTTTTTTAGAAACGATTATTGTGAAGTTCAATTGAAACGTTGCACTGTGTCTAACCATAATTTTCACTTGGAAGCAGTTCGGTTCCTTCTTCGTCAATCCATGCTTCAACATAGACAAAATCGGCCACAAATGATGGTATCGAACATTTCATTACGGCCGAATTCCCTTTGATTACATATTCTAATGGAAGAATGTCCGCGCCATAATGTTGATTAACGGCTGAACATTGAAAACAAAACAAAAACGAACGCGCCGACCCAAAGAACAGGACACAATTAATGGAGCAGCACATATGAAATAAATGTCGTCAGATATCGTCAGATTTATAAAATATTATCTATATATTTGTATGTATGAAATATGTTAGATGAAAGATATATGAATGAGTGAACACGAAAGGCTCATTATTTGTAGTAGTACATGTCACGTAGTACATCACGTAACATTGCTTTCGTTGGATGTCATCGATGTTTATGTGTTTGGATTCCAATTTGCAGTTTATACGTATTACACCAACTAATCGGCTCAATACTTATGGCAGATACATATAATATTCGTGATTGGTAATACACGTGATGCTGGCGGCGTGTTTATTCACCTGAACTTTTTAACTCGACACTGTCAGTTTTTTTTAATTTTTTTTTTAAAATTTAGTAATGGGTTTAATTTTCTGGACGTCAAAAAAATGGAAATATGCCATTCGGTGTTTATGAAAATTATATTGTAAAATTCTATTTAAAACCGAAAATTTGAAGCTACACAAAAGATTCACTGAAAAATGCATGACATTTCGCTGCTGAATCTGAGTATACCGAAATCTGTAGTTGATGTATATTCGGTGCCATCGCTGCCAAGCCAGGCATCAACACGAACAAAATCAGCCACAAACGATGGAATGTTACACTTTAAAACGGCTGTATTGCCCTTTATGACATATTCAGACACCACCTCAGCCTCGTAGAAGTGATTCACCACTGCAAATTAAGAGTGGAATTTCTATTTAATTCATTTTCGCATAAATAGTTGATTTTCCCAAATTCACTTCGGAAAATGAAAGTAAAGAACCAGTAGAGCATTTGAACAAAGAATCTAGTGATGATGATGATTTACATGAGAAATATTCGTCGGTGTAAGTTTTATACCAATTAGCTAAATAACAAGTGTTGGTTGAGAATAGTAATGATCAGCGATATAAACCGAAACCAAGCCATTTCATTAGTTTCAGTACAAATCAAGTTCTTTTCATATTCCTATACAAATTATTAGAAAAAACGTCATTTCCAAGGAATTTTTTTTCCTGGACGAACTTTTCAAAATATGTTATCTGTGGATTGGGATCAGGAATCCGAAAAAAATGGTTTCAAGTTTATAGGTGACGCCTTGCTTGCATTGTGCGTGTCACAAACAAACAAATCAAAAAATAATTTCAAGGCTTGATCAAGCAAGTTTCAATTAGAAACTCGAAGGTGCCTTTCTGGAAACTCGAAGGGGTCCACAATTTTAGGAGGATAAGAAAATCTTCATTTCAAATCATACATTGATTTTTGGATATGATAGATCCGTAAGATTATTGCAATAGCTGGATCTAAGCGTCCGTATGCCGCCGCATGATACATGTAATCGTTTTACCGTGTTTTTTCGACACGCAAATCAAAGTATGCGAACTAAGAAGAATGAGTCTGCGTGTGTATGTAACTATGCGGCGGTGTACGTACGCTTAGATTTAGCTCTTGTGGAGATCTTACTGATCTATCCTACCTACAAATCAATGTATGTTTCAAATGGATATAAAATGGAAATCCGTTGGAAAAACCTCCTAATCGTATATCAATCACATTCACAAACCATAATCGGCATCTGGATAGAATGTTTCGTCTTGATCCGTATGCCAGGACACAATACTAACAAAATCAGCAACAAACGATGGAACTTCACATTTCAAAATAGCCGCATTGCCTCTGATTACATATGAATTGTGAACTTCAGTATCGTAGAATTGACTAACAACTGTGGAAACAAAAAACAATTTTCAAGAAAAATCATATTTTTAAATCGACGAAATTTTTTTGGTGACTTAGTTATTACAAAAGAATCGGACTACGAAAAACAACATGGCAGATACATTGATGACTCGTGGGATTTGTCCAATACATGCGACTTTATATCCCGGAATCAAAAAGCGAATGTTGAATTCTGGTAGAAATGTGGACATTTATTATGCTCAAGATCTCGGCTATCCCACAACACTAATGGAGGACGCAAATGCAACGCACAAGACATTTTGGCTACTCCACAAGATTTACGCGACTTGGGCGAATATTTTCTCGAATGTTCCAAAAACGGTGTTTAAAAATATATTTTTTTATTTTTTCAAGAATTGATTTCAAATTTATTTATATAATATTAATAGTAATCGATGTATTCGAAAGATATTCAAGGCCAGAAAAAGAAGATGCCAAATACTACAAAGTACGACTGGAAGTAAGTTTCATATATGTGTATCAAGTGCCGCACGTACACAGTCTCACATATACGTAGAGACACACCGTAGATTCTATGTGCGACGCAAACAGCTCTGGCTCTTTGCAGTTGCGTTAAATATCCAGATATTCTGAAATATCTCGGATGGATATCCATACAAAATACATAGACTGATCAGAAGACACAATATCTCCTTGGCGCATCGGAATTAAGTTGATTTGTTGAAGAAGACAACAACAAAAAATTAGAAGTTGTCATCGACCATGGGCAATGATCAACATCATTTGCAGTCATATCATTGGAATTATTTCATCACTTGTTTATGTTTACATTCGTGAAAATAGCGCGTTGGCTCCACAAATGAAGATCATGTGTTTGTAAAAAACCATTTTGTTATATTGTTGACATTGTATACAAAATAAACGGTAAGGTCGTAAAATTGACTAACAACTGTAGAAACAAAAAAAAAGAAAAAAAGAAAAGAAAAATCATATTTTTGAATCGACGTTGTCTCTCGAAGTGTCCCGCCAAAGGGAATATGAATGGGAATAAAAAAAATGGAAAATCCACACAGATAGCTCTGATCAGGGTTTTCAATTTTGAATTTCAAATCAAAATCAAAAATGTATCAACTCAAATCATAATTTTTGTTGACTTATCAAATCATTTGATCTCAAATCTAATAACCATGCTTCTGATGTCAGAATTAGACATAATTTCTTAAAACAACGATGCATTTCCCTTTTTTTTTTAAATAAAACGAACCATAATCATTGCTTGGATAGAATGTTTCATCTTGATCTGTATGCCAGGATATTACTTCGACAAAATCGGCCACAAATGATGGGATTTCGCATTTCAAAATAGCCGCATTGCCTCTGATTACATATGCTTTGTTCACATCAGTATCATAGAATTGACTAACAACTGTAGAAACAAAAAACAATTTTCGGAGAAAGGAAAATCATATTTTTAAATTGACGTTTGTCTCATACATTTTCGAAGTATCCCAAAAGGAATATGAATGGGAATAAAAAAAAATGGAAAATCCACACAGACAGCTTCTGATTCGTTTCCGAATTAAATATCACTTCTTAAAACAACGATGCATTTCTATTTTTTTTTAAATAAAACGAACCATAATCATTGCTAGGATAGAATACTTCATCTTGATCTGTATGCCAGGATATTACTTCGACAAAATCGGCCACAAACGATGGTATCATACACTTGATAATTGCCGCATTTCCACGTATTACATGTTCCTTCATAGAATCAGCTTCGTAGTATTGTGCGACAACTATTGTTGTAAAATATTTCAAAAACATTCAACATAAAATTGTTTCGAAGTTTGAAGAAAAGGAAATGTGTCTGACTTCGTGTTGCCAATATAATTTTTGTAGAAATGTTGTTTTTTAAAACTTATTTTGTGAACTATAAACCGCATATTAATTTTAACATTTGCTGGGGATAAATGCGTATTTGAATGTGATACAAAACTGTTGAGCTGTTCAAGTCATGTCTCACCAACAGCAGCTCAAATTAAAAACACATTCGCCTCCAGAAGACTGAATCATGTGTAAAATAAGTCGTAAAAACGTATGTTTCTTTGGCTAAAACAAGCGAAACGCGCACAATATTTTTTTTCTTTAAATTTACAATTGAAAGACACACCAAACGACACAAAACTATCGGTGAAAATCAGACACGTAGACAATTCAATTCTTCGGAATCGTGAACGAAACATATCATAATCTGCACGTACAAACATTTAAAATATGTATTTTTTTTACGGAATTTTGTCTGTGGCATTTACAGGGCTGCACAGAAACCAAAAACTTTACGCATATTTACGAAGATCGATCATTTGGTCTTTTATGTACTGCAGACACGAATTGTATGTAGAAAGAAAATGAAGAAGAAAAAAACTGCCAACGGATTCGTTGATTGCTCTGTTTTGTTCTCATAATTGTTTTGTAAATATCTTCTAATTTCTAAAAAAAGAGCCATTTATGTGCGCCGCGTATTTCGTGCTCTACACTTCATGTATCATGTCAACATATATATTTTTTGATCGCATCAGTTTTTTTTCCAAACCATTCAGTATCATGCGCTCGAATTAAGTCAACATTAAATTTTATTGCTTGTTTAATTAATGTTTATATGACTTCTCAGTTAATATTTAGATCATTTTTCTGTCTCTGTGGTCGTTGTGACCCTTTTTTTTATCCGTTGGCTGTCATTTATTTCTAGAGTGTGTTTATCACGCGCTCATGGTTCAAGTGTCATGCATCAAACTGAAAAGTATGCTTGGCAGTTTATATGCTTCAACTGCAAAAACTATCTATCCAACGGACGAAGAATTCACAATTACAAACGAGTACAGCGTTTCTCTTATGTTCATTAAATGTTGCTGTTTTTTTTCGTGAATTATTATCGGAAGGATTTAAACGACTCAACATACAAAAACAAAAAACGATGAGAATGCGTCATGAAACTTGAAAATTTGTGATAGATGACAAATGTGAAGTGACAGTTTTGTTTTTGTAAGCAGCAGGTTTGGCCAATTGATGAATTTGTTTATGTTGCCGTTAAAGCCCTTGAGTTTAGTAAAAATTTAAAGTCAAACAAATTCGAACCCTCACTTTCACAATTGATCTTTAACCAGAACAAATAGATTATGTAGCAAGGCAATCGTCAGAATGTTGTACACAATTTTCAGTGAATTCATGTGATCAATTCATGGTGTTCAAAATACATGATGACACACAGTGTGGTGCGTACACTGATAACATGCGAATACATGGGGTCAATCACGAAATTCTAGTGCATCTAGTTTTTGATAAGATTTCACTAGAAAACTAGAAAATTCTAGTGCGTGAAGTTGGCTCTCAGTAGTTTTTCATATAAATTATATGGCCTTTGGTGTGAAGTTGGCTTCGTTTGTGACGTCATTCTTCGCACTAGATTTACTAGTTTTTCTAGTATTCACTAGCGTGATTCGCCCTATGTGCGAATATTTATACAAATAACATGTTTGATGGATGTCATCAGAGCGCGATTGTTTGTGGAAGAAGGAACATTCCGAAACAAAATGTGCGAGCACCAAAATGGCAAAAAATGAAACGAAAACAAAGAACCGAATTTACGAGAAAAAAAAAACACAATCAATGTGCACACAAAGTCGGCCGTTTCGACTGAATGATTCGTATATTAATAAAAAAATAAGCATATGGCTTGTATTTTAATTTCCTCTTGTCGCTGTTGATCGTTCTATCAACATACAAATCGTGATTCAACCTCTTCTCTTTTGTGTAAACTAAACATGCTCTTTCGTACACGAAATTATAAGATTCAGCAATCATAATTTTTTTTTTCGTCGGCTGATTGGTTCGGTCGTTCGTATTATAGCGAGTTTTTTTTTTCGGTTTGTATTTTCCTGTTGTATTGTGTGTCGGATATTCAAGAAAGAACATTCTCTCTCCGCGAACCATGTCCGTTGTGCAATATTGTATAGTGAACGTCGTCGAGTGTCTTTGCGATGGAATGTATGAAAGTATGTGTACTTCAACGTTTTTTGGTCGTCTGTATGTAGAACTAAATTACTTGAAATTATTTTTTTTATAATATGCAATTTTTATCGCATAACATTTCCATATTTATATTGAATTAATGGGCTTGCATTTCAGATTTGCTATTTGGATTATATATGTTATATCGAATCGTCTGCGATGAATTTTTGACTCTTTGTCTCGACACCATTCTTCATTCTGATCGCAATTATAGTGTCATTGAAAATCACAATTGATCAGATCACTAATTTCTTTGAAAATGATTCATGAATTCGTTGTCAAGTGACGATCACCGATCAAAAGATGATATGTAAATACTAAATATATAAAATTTGTAAAAGGTCTGTAGAAGAGCGATTATATCCAGTGCCTATTCGCATACATTAGATTAAGAATCGATTGTAATGATACTATTGAGATTGAAATGATGGCCCACTCGCTTGAACAAAGCAAATCGAAACGTCAATTTCGTAAAAAAAATATATATATTGTGAAATACCATAACGAATGAATACAATCGAAATAAAAGCTGCCGCATATGTCCATGTAAACACATTTTTATGTTATTTGTTTGTGCATGCGTGTGTGATTCCAATTTGATTTGCTTCAATTCGATTAAATCAAAGTAACCAGAAACCAGTCGTTATTTCAGCTTGTGCTCTGGTTCTATGCGCTTCAACTACTACTTACACACACATTTGATTGAAGTGAAACAATTTATCGTTCAGAAAGTGCTTTCCACATCTTTTATGGTTGAATTAAAAATTTTGCCATTTCATGTCTGAATGAATGGATCAATTTTTATTTCCGTCGCGCTCATAAACGAAAAGAACTTCAAATTGGCCGCCATAATAACATCGAAGATGAATTTTAACTGTTGATATATCTTTTTGAAGCAATGAAGAAGAAAAAATGTTTAGTCCTGAACAAGAGTTTTATTTCAGAAGCGTCTGTGTGGCTGGACGATATCACAAATACAAGCAGCTACTGAATATCATTTTAATTCTTGACGTTTGTCGCGCTTGCATTTGCATTTGTTCGTTTTGCGTCTTTAAAATAAATTTAAGGTCTGCGGACATCTCATCATGAATAATAATGTCTTTATAATCAGTAAATGGCCATGCATCACGTCTTTTTTCGATGCGCGGAAGGTAAAACTTTTAATATTAGTTTGACATGTTTTTGTTCTTGTCTTTGATTGGGCGATTTGTTTGCCACTCATTTTCATTCCCTGAATACATACAAATCAGTGATGGTGTGCACGCATCAATATTTCATTCACGTGCTCTTCGCGTTCAATCAATTATGGAAGATTGGTTTTTTTCGTGCTGTATACCAACGTTGATAATAGAAAAAAAGAAGAAGAATAACCAGAGGCACATAGCAAATACACAACAATTGATCCAAATGCCATAGTGCAATCGAATCAAATCGAATCGTGTGAATAAGCTGTATATCGATGATGAGCTGAAACATTAAATTTTTTTTCGAACGAATGAAAAAAATAAAAGTGTTTTCTTACCAGCACGAACGTTCACATCACGCGAAATTATCGAACCGAACTGATTTTTGGCCAAACATGCATAGACTTGTGCGTGCACCTCTTGACGATAGTCTTCGGCCTGGAATGGCGGAAATACGAGATTGCCATTCGACAACACTTGTCTAAGTCCGGGCACATCACCAACGGCCGTACCATCACTACGAACCCATATGATTTCTGGTGTCGGACTTCCACTAGCGCGACATTCCTTCGATTGCAAATAAGGGAAATAATAACATTTTATTTGTACAATTTTATTATTAAGAATAAAGCTATAAATCTACAAAGAAAATATGCTAATAAGTTAAAATGTGAAGTAAAAAAGAAATCGGTTCCGATACATACAACAACTGCACCTGTTGAATTCGAGAAATCAATGCGATTAATTGGCTCTTTCAAAAATACGGGTCCCTTATTTTCTTCATCGGTTGTCGCTGGAGTTGCATTTATTATATCTGCAGAAAAAAAAACACATTTTCATTAATTTTAATTCGAAAAAGGACTAAACTAATTGGCTTAATGCCATTTGAGTGCTAAGAGTCGCCGGTGTATCGCGGTGTATTCAATTTGATTTTATTGACTTTGTTTTACAATACATTCTGTTTATGTTTTACTTTAAAAGAATAAGTACTTTATCAAGAAGTGTCTAAAACATCAAAAATATCTATGGTTGGTGTTTTTGTCATGAAACGTGAACTTTAAATGAAAATAGACTCGTCAAATTATTTCAAAATGACTTAAAGGCACGCCATAAAACCCTTTGGCATTCCTTATGCGTTATATTGGATGTTTAGATGTGTTTTAAGAATTCATCATCTTATTTTAAATATTCATGTGTTTCATTTCGTTTGCACTCCTTGGAATTTAAAGAAGTTGCTGTGGTATATCACTCACATCTCGGGATTCAGGTACATTTCTTTTACATTATAATATCATTTGCATCTCATAATTTGTTGATAATTTCAAGGAAACATTCTGGATAAAATTAAATGGAATGGTCCAATTCATAAGAATGTGCACTATATTATTATTATTATCTATATCTATCTAAATAAAATTGTGTTAAAAAAAATTGTTGTTCTAGTTAATGGCAGTGACACGTATTTTGAAGTTTATTGATGTTATAATACCGCTTCATCACCAATAATGCAGTTAAGATGTGAGGAATTTTCTTACGTTGTGACGACAACCATTTGGCTGGCACGACACATGAAATTAAATAGATTTAGATATACATATCTTTCTCACTCACTCTCTCTCTCTTGTCATCACACGAAATTTGATTTAAAAACGAAAAAGCGACGAATGGAGAGAGAAAAGAATAGAGTGCAGCGGCAGCTGAATATTAATTTCAATGTCGACTTTTAGGTCGAATGTGATTGTAAAGACACATCACATAAATTATACACTGTTGCACTCAAATGCTCTACAAATGCATGGCTCTATAGAGATAGCGTGCACAATATTATCATAAATATTTTTGTCTTAGAACATTATTTAATCAATAATAATCAACGAAGCGACTCGATTGAAACAAATATCATTTGATATGGACTGAAATCGTCGACTGGAGTGCAAGAGATGATTGTGAGCATGACACAATTTTCTAAATGAGCAAAATGCATCTCTGGTAATTTTTTTTTAAGTTTCTCTAAATTCACAATGCGACATTTCAAGAAATTTAGTTTGTAATAAAAATAAGTAAATAAGTGGAAAAACGAGCGATGACTCAAACTAAACAAAGACTCTATACGGTGAGGTGTAAGCATGACGATGTTTTTTATATGTATGGTGGATTTTTCTCTTATTATATATTTTTTGTGTCGACGACAAATATAGAAGATACCGAACACACGTAGAAGTTCACGGTTCTAAACACAAGTGGCTGAAAGAGACCATAAGCTGTTGTATCTTATTCGGATAATAATCGCGCAACAGGGCAATGTCGCCTTTTTCTTCGTGATACTTTCATCCGTGTACTTTTTTTTGGTCGTATATAAATTTGGTTTGTGTGTTTGTGTTTTTTTCTCTTCTCTTTACATTTTCGACTATGAAATTTTAGTCAATTCTTCCTGCCTTTGTTTAAACTTTTCAGTGTGTTTTTTTATGAGTCGCATTCAACGCATTCTAGTTTGTTCTTACTAAGTTGGATTTTATGGGCATTGTTCGGTGCTTTGTTTACACGAAAAGTGCGTACTTACAATTGAAAATAAACGTTTTGTACGCACAATGGCCCCAACAGGCCCCGAAAAAAACGAAGAGATTGTGATGCATTCATATAGTTATGTCGTCACAAAGATGTTGGAATGCGCCGTTACATTTCATTATATTTTTTTACTCTTTTTCGTTTATCACACACACGCATCTCTTTTAGAAATGATGATAACTTTTTTTTTGTCTTTTGTGAATTAACACGACAAACACATTTCATGTCTTATCTCGTTTTGTTTATTTAACCATTACTTGAATATTGCATGTGAAATCCACATTTTTCAAATAATAATGAACTCGGTCGGACCATTCAACATTTGATTTTGTCACTTGAATTGATTCAACGAATATTCTTGGATTGTGTGGATGTCTCCGACGAGATTCTATTTTTGAATTTTCTCAAGACCAAGAAAAAAACGCTGGTCCTGAAATATGTTTCGCTTCTTTGTTGCAAATCAAACGAAGTTGCGCGTATGCACAACTACGGAAGTGGTATTTAAAGAAAGAAATTCGACTTGAATGAAGGCGAGAGGGAAAAAAATGTCCAACATATTTTTTTTTGTCACACATCTCTCTGCAGTCGAGTAATTTGTTCAAAATCTAGCAAAGTTTTAAATGAAATAATGCAGCCGGATAATTATGAAATTATTATCGTTTAACGCCATTTAAACCTCACTGATGCAGTCTCTCATTTGTGTTAGTTTCGTTGCTCATTTTGTGGATGCAGTCGTGCACGACGTGAATTCGGTTGAAGCAACAGTGCACTGTTCTAACATATGTCCATTAAGTCTTGACAGTAAATTCAGATGTTTGCCATTTGAACAACAAACATACAATATTAAATTCTTTTTTATTGGTATAAACCTTCATTAATGGGCTACGAATAGCACATTCACCTTACACTGAACGGGCCATTGTCTTCGATTTTCCTCAGTATGCGTCGAACCTTCAAAATCATGCTTTGGCGGACCAATATGTCGATTTCTTTCAACTTTCTTTCGAACCTTCTCGCTAATTGTTGCTTGTTTCAAGTATTTTGGACCTTCGCCTATAACTTACATCCAAAAACAGACGAGAAATAATTAATTTGGTGTCTTTTTGTGAAGTTAAACAGATGGTCCTTTTTTCACGGAAATGTCATATTTTAAGAAGTGAGCCATTATTGTGGTTTTTTCTGCTTGCAAACCAAAATTTTGTGTTAAATCAGATAGTTCTCAATGAATTCTATCGATTTCAACAACAATTGATTGATAATGGAGCATGTAATGGAGGTTTTACCTTACGTTTCAGCACCAAATTCTCGAATATTGGCTCTAAAACACCTTCCAAAGAAGATCCTACCATACAAACACGCCTTTATCAAAGTTCGGTTTGTCGACGTCTCTAGCCTTATATAGTAGTGCCCTAACATAATCAATGCAAAAGAAACCACTTGCACTTGATTCGTGAAAATGATGAATTTTTCAGTGCAAAATGCTATGAGGTGAAGTAAATCCCAATTTTTGACACCCTATTGAATTTTTTCATTACTTATTTTGCTGATTCCTAATGACCGGGTCTAAATCTATTGTTTTGGTTCAAATTTTGATGTGCTGTAACCATAAAAATCACCAAAAACGAATTTTTGCTTGACCAACCCGGTTTTCGGTACTTGATGACAATTTTGGAGGGTTGGAGCATTTAAATAGGGAATACGACCGTACTTTTTGCTTTCTCAATAATCTTTGTCTTCATACTAAGTCCATGAAACACAATATATGGTTCGTAGGCAGATGGGTTCATCTTTAGACACATGCGAAATTTGTTTTGAACTTAGCCGCAACAACCATTTGAGACACTTTTTCGTAAATCCAATTTGTACGTCTCCGCGAATGGATGTATTTCATCGAATTGAGTTTGATAGTAGTCCCGAGGTACTGATAAACGTACCGTGTGCATTGGTTGATATTTTTGATTTTGTTTATGTGGCGCAATAAACGCCTGAATTTACTGCCAAAACTTTATGGACATATGTTATAGTACTGTGAAGTTGATTTAATAGAGAGAAAAAATGAAACAAAGTTATTTACATTTCCTTTTGTCTCGAAAATTAGAAAAGACGGAACCCGAAAAGACTGACATATGCCCAAGGCACTTACAAATGTAAATCCAAAGCGACTGAACTTGTTCTGAATGACCCGACGTTACTTAGTATATTATTCAATCAAAATGACTCAATTCATCTAGTGACACAAAGAAAATGGAAAAAAATTGTCAGTCAAATGCAAGCGCATTAGATGGTTTGGCTTCAGTAGCATTTAGCTGCCAAACGTAATTGAAACTTAATGGTTATCTAATAAGTTTTGCCTGGACGTGATGTGAAATGCAAATGATGAAACGGCGTGCATGAAACATACACACAAAACACTTAAAAATGGATGGAAAATTGACATCGTGACATTCCATCTCTGTCTATTTCATCTTTCACTGGAAATATGCGTACTTACAACTTTAAATAAACATTTAAGCAAAATCCAAAGTTTCAATTTCACTGAATACTGATTAGAAGCGTACCAATAGAACACACAGACCCATTGTGAATGCCCATTAGAAAACAAAGAAGAAGAAAAAAAAAATTCGAATCGAAATGGTATACAAAGCAAATGGAAAATGGTATGCAAATAAAATATTGGTTTGTCTTTTGTTGATTCGAACAATTCAAAAGATTGTCCAATCACCAATCTCAAGAGTCTACTCTATAAGTTGTATTTTATTTACAGAACATACACCATTTAAAGATGTATTGGGTATTGTTGAGTATTGGAAAAGTTCATGTTTCTAGCAAATCGCCTCGAATTGATTGCAATTAATATTAAATGTGCATAAATTGTTGGATTTCCTGACGATTTACCGATTCGGTTGTAAATTCGTTAGGTCAACACCTGACCTCAGTAAAAAAAGGAGAGAAGTGGAAACAACAACGTTGAGCTTTATGTGAATTGTGCCATAATAAATGGTGCGAGGTATTTCTTGAGAAAGTGATATCATCGTTTATGCTAGTTTCGCGTTTATGACCACCTGTTGTGGTACTTGGTGCAAACACTTTGTTTGGCAACAACCGGAACAAATTTTGTTCACAATGCAAATAACATTAATATTTACACATTGTTTTCATATAACAACAACAACTAATTTAACTAAAATCGGAAACGATTCAACGAATTCTTTTTTGTTACTTTTATTTGGTTTTAGAATATTTCGTGTCAGGTCATGACAAAGTTTCATTTTGTCGTCACAATTCTCATCACAAAAATGTGGTTTGTTAGATATAGTTTTTCACATTTGGTTGTTCGGGCTAAAGTATCCAAAAAAAAAAAAAAAACAACAACAGAAGGTCTTTAAAAATCTGATTTTCTCTTGTCCCTTTTCTCATGATCTTTCTTTGGAATCGGTTGCTTGAATGCACACACAAAAAAAATGATTTATGAAGAGAAAAAACTATGGCTGAGATTATCATTTCTACGTTTCTGTTGAGTGCAACAAGCTAAAGTGTGCAAACAAAAATTGAATGTGGCGTAGAGGTTAAGAAAGAAGAGCACCGAATGAACAGACCAAAACACCGACAACGATGATGATGGTAAAAAGGAATTTAAAACTTAGCAGCTGTCATGCAGCTGTTCCTTACCCAAACCAATCAAATCACGCACAGAAAATAATGAATATACATGCATGCACACGGATTGCATACATAAGACATATGAACAGCATAAAAGAATCATACGGATCATCGAAAAAGAAATTGAACCGGGTGGAAGAGAAAAAAGTAGAACGCACTCATTTTTTTTGCATTTGCACAACGCACAATACACCAAACAATAAATTCATTGTTTTTCTTCATTTTATATATCGTTTCCTTTCATTTACACATGTACCAGCGTGACTGTGTCTTTCTATCACAATTGCTTGCGAAACTTTGACATTTATTCTTCGTTTGAACGCTGTCTCAGACTTTTATTCATTGCATTGCATTTGAAAGATTTATGAAATATATATGAAATCATAAGTTATTTAAACGCAAAAACACTAGAGATTGTAAACTAATCGACTTGTTAAAGTAATAAAAACAAATATGACTCAATTTTAGTAAACATTTAAATTCACACGTACAAATACGTTGTTATCGCACCAACACTTGTATCACAGCAGTTATGTTGGCCGACCACATTAGATGCCATTGTATTTGGTTGCGTTCGGTAAATTGGAAATGTATTTGTTATAGCAACACAATTCGGTGCAAACTCAATTATAGAAGCATACGTTGTAATTGTTGTTTCGCTTTTGTGTGAAATATGAATATTATGTTCGTGCTGTCGAATGTCAATACAATCGATAATGTTGGTGCGACGTTCACACAGACATACAAATATTTCACTTTTAATCGAACATAAAAAAATAGCCGGTATAAACAAATCTCACACACTTGCGCCCGATTAAGTATAAAACGACGCTCTGAATCAGAGCCTCTGATACACTTTTCGAAGCTGACTTTATTCTTAAAAGTTCCGCCGTACCGTTCAAATCACTTGATATTATTTAATTTAAATTACTAATTGATATTAAAATAGTTTGGTTGTTTCTGTCTGCAATTTGGTTGATCACATACTTCGATTCATTCCGTTTAGCTGCAATTCATACTTATAATTCATCATGCAAAACGAGGTAAATATTCTAACAGTACATCCACTTAGATGTTTCATCCATTGTAATTTTTCAAAATTGAAAAAAATTGCATTTAAGAAGAGATGAATTATTTTAATCTATTTTTTTTTTTGAATATTTAATAAATGATTAAATATTTTTTTTCGAAAAATGTCAAGGTTTTTTGAACTACGAATATCTATTAAAACATTACGGAACATTATTCCACATTTTTGAAATGCAATGTGCGAAAATATTTTCATTTGAAACTTTTGAAATCTTAATAGCTTTTAAACTAAATGTATCTTTTCTTATTTTGAAAAAATATTATTTAAAGTCGAAATTGCCCTTTTTATTGCCTTTAGTTCTCTGATGAAAATTTCAATATAAGTTATGTGAAGCTGGAAAAGATACCTCCAGAAAAAATAAAGAAAGAAAAAAATCATGGTGCCACCAATGGTAGCAGCAATAGAAAATCCGATGAAAAAAAATCACAATCGACTCAACCGAAGAAGAAGAATATGACGAAGACCAAGAAAAAAGTCGATGGAAAAAATGATCATGCTGAACTGTGGTTCGAACCGGAACGTATTGTGGGTGCAACCGATTTATATGGCGACAAAATCACATTCCACATCAAAGTCAAGGACAGAGATGACTATGAAATTGTGTCATCGAAAATTGCAAATTTGGCTTGTCCACAATTGGTGATTGCATTTTATCAAAAACATCTCGTTTTCACTGATTAATTTACCGTTAAGCCTATTGATTGGGCCAATTGTTAAAATTTATTTATTTGGTTTTTAAGTCTACTTTAAAAAGCCAACAATTGTAGTATTGTATTCCTAGTTAATTAACAATAGTCGAGATCGATTGAGTCAATAGTTCAAAATATAGTTACATTAGTTTGTTTTTTTTTTTTATTATTTGAATAAATAGTCGATATATAATATGAAAATAGTGAATGAAAAAGTTTAGTTAATCCGTTATCACAGTTGTGTCAAGAAAAATATTAAGTCATTAAAAGAAAAGACGTCTAATTCCGTTTGATTGTTCGAGTTTCACTATCAAAACTATCAAAAAAATGACTGTTGATTTTTCGCCGAAAATTATTGATTTTGTCAATTTGTAAGAAAAGAAAGTAAGCCTTTAACACAAATTGTATTTGATTTTGAAAATCATATGGCAAAAGTAGCATTCTATGTATGAGCAGCAATTGTAAATCACCACATCAAAAAGCATATCGTTTTCACTGACTAATTTACCGCTAAGTGAGCCTATTGATTGGGCCAATCGTTAAAATAACCTGTTGAAACTTCGAAGAAGTAGTATTTATCGTTCATGTTCTTATTTCGTTAATTGTTTAAAACTATAAAAAAATTACACTCGATTTTTCGCCGAAAAGTGTTGAATTTGTAAAGAACAAAGAGTTGACGTTATGACTTGATTTGCGACGATGAAGAGGATTTTGTCAATTTGTAAGAAAAATAAAAATGTTGAAGCAAATGAAAGTAAACCGTAAACACAAATTGTATTTGATTTTGAAAATCGTATGGCAAAAGTGGCATTGTACGTGTATGAGCAGCAATGGTAAATCACATCAGTCGCACAATGAACGATTTTTTTTTTTCTAAATTGAACGAATCACTCAATTACGCTGTGTGTATCATTTTTGTTGAGATTCTTATAGTGCACAAAAACGCGCGGCAAATAAACAACAACTCCTCCCACATAAAATCGAATGTTCATTACAAACATACACACAAGTGAGAGACAAAAGAAGAAGAAGAGGAAGAAGAAGAAGAAGAAGAAAAAAGTCAAAGCACAATATCCAGCACAATGCCGTTCATTTACCGGTTTGTATATTGGTTGTGTATGGATTTGTGACTGATAGCCAACGTTCAATCAAAATTGTGTTGCATACAATTTCTCACATTTGACTATTTACAAAAAAGTGTGTGTTTGTAAATGACAATTCAATGTTAAGTTTTCAATTATAATTGAATACACGCACGATCGGCAGCGAGTCGCCGGATTTTCTTATTCGTCGCAGCATTTCATTGTAAATACTTACCAGCATTATAACTCCATATAAATATTAGTGCGAATATAATCCAATTCCTCGGTAATCCCATGTTTGGTTGTGTTTCACTTGTACACAGATATCAACACAAAACACAGATATTATTGATTTCACTCTTTTTTTCTTGCTTTTCTTTCGATCAATTTTTTTTTCTCTTTATTTGCTGGTAGTAAAACACTTAATTAGTTTCAGATACTTTTTTCTTTCTTTGATCGTCGATTAATTGTAATCATTTCACAAATCACAATTTACACATCCATAATTGATTCGATATTAATCCAATATTGGTGGCTGGCGAGAAAAATGTTAGCTATTCGCGATTGAAATAAAATAGAAAAGAATTTCCTTAAAAAAATTGAACAATGTTAAATGGGCAACATTCTCAATTGACTGGGTTACTTTGCAACAATTATCGATTTGTTGTTGACCGTAAAATCAAATGGGTCAGTATCAAAATAACAAATTGATTTCTCACTTTGATGATATTGATAAATTTAAAAAAATCAACATATTTATATCTTTTTTTTTGTTATCGATTCGATTTAAACGAATTGGCATCAAATTGTAATGGCTCAATTTTGTATGTTGCCCTACAATACAGTAGAATCAAACAATTGCTAGGGAAAATATTTGTGTTTGACATGATTTCTGTTTTTGCTTTGCGTTAATTGAACTAAATGAATATCATAACGAATTTGAGACTCGAAATGAAAAAAAAACGCACACACAGTGCCATAAACAACAATCGGACATTGCACTACTTATATACTGTCCGACACTCCGCACATACTACACATATTGCGTGTTGTTATACGATATATGTATTAATACTGCTGCTGTTGTTGTTGTTGCGGCAATTTGATTCATTTAAATGGGCTTCTTGCATTCACCACTCAAAACGAATTAGATTCGGTGTTTTGAAATCTTCTGAAAACTCAGCGCAAAAGAATAAGAAATATGACCAGGCGGCACGTCCAGAGGCGTGATCATTTACTCGCAAAATGATTCATATAAATATCATTCACTTCATTCATATCACTTGATACAACGACACATTTTTCGAAAAAAATGAAATAAACGCAATGCGCGCATTCGAAACACAAAAAAAGCGGCTGCATTTATATAGTGGAGAGAAAAATAGTAATGTAATGAAAGAAAGATATTGTAAACAATACGAATCAATTAATTAAACCCGTTCCGTATCAGTAAAAACACCAAACATATTTCAAAGAATATTAATTGCTGTTAATTAATTTGATGTGCGAAATGTTATGCATTTTTAGCCGTTCATTTCATGCGCCAGTTTATTCGGAGCAATTAGAATAAACATCGATGCATGGTATCATCCAAAACTCCATTGGTCCGAAAGTCATTAAATAGAACTGTGCTATTTTGCGGTAAAAAAAACCCATTAGAAAAGTATAGACACATTTTTGATTAGCTAATATTCTTTCGCTAGAACAGATGAAATTTGAATACGGTTTAGCATATCGTTGATGAGATACCATAGGCAGATTTAATTAGTTTAATGGATTGAACCATTGGCTACCGTGCCCGGCCAAAATATGACACACACACTCCGTGGAATCTTCGTTCTATTTACGTGCCGTATTTACGTATTGTAATTCGATCGTTTTTGACAACTGTTCACGTTTATGTATATAATATGAACATTGTTCGCAACGATTTACGTGCGCTTCAACAGCAAAAGTACAATCATTGTGCACTATATCAACAAAATATGAGCAGACTTTTTTTCGTCATACAATAGAGAGAGAGAGAGAGAGAGAGAGGAACAAAAAACGAACGATCCGAAACGAGTGTATATGTGTGAATTGCGACCGGGAATTGGAAACAAAACACGCATTGAAATCGAAACTCAAAGTACAACACACGCGTTGTCTACAAAACATCGGAGTGTCAGCGAATGAATTTTTGTGTGTTTTTTATTTAAACATTAGATTCGTACGCAAAGCAAACGCCATATCCATTTGTTGCCGTTGTTTATGGCCATTCAAACCAAGCACAAATGTACACACTTTAATCTATTTGAATTAATGAACGAAATGTTAATACATTTAGATGGCATTTAATATAAAGAGGCAGAGGAAAAAGGTATTCATCAGGAGAAACGCAATAAATTCACTACTGTTGCGAGCATGTTTTGATGGCCGCATATATTCCGAAAAAAAGTTTGCAGCATTTGATATAAATATTTGTAGCATGCAAATCGTATCCATATAGATAGAATGTCGAGAAAAAAAAACACACCAAGAAATAGTTAATGGCTCGATGGAAATATCTACATATATTTTTTTTTTGTACAAGCAAAACTACATTCACACTATCACCACATATACCATTTCTTTTGGGGAGTAATATATATGTGTATTCATTGACGCTAGGACTTTCGAGTGGTGAGCAGATTTTTCGTGAGCCATTACCCGTATTCATTTGCATGTATGTGTGTCGTAGCGCGATTCATGCTCAAGCAAATTTTCCATTTATATCGCGTGTATAACACACAAAATGAGGGTGATTCACCCCAACTTACAATCACCAACGCATTCACGTTCTATATCTTTCAGGTTTTTGAAGCATTTACGCGAATAGTACGCATACACATACACCTACACATACACAAACACACACACACACACACATTGAAAATGGCATGTACGTGTCATAAAACGAATATTTCGGATATACATTGATGTCGTGAGATATGGTTGTTTGTATGTCGAGCCACTCAACACTTTCGAAAAGGATACGGAAAATCGAAAAATGTTGATATATTTTTACACACAACCGTACAAACTTCACGCTGGATTCGGCTATCATTGTATTAATATATAGATGAGATAGTATTATGTACGCGATTTCAACAATGGCCATGGCATTGCCGAACTTGGCGATATATACAGTTTGCCATTTGTTTGTTGCTTTCGACCAAATACAATATCCCATTTCACTCACAATCTATGCTCAATTTTAATGATGAATTTCGGTTAAAAACCTCACACATTCTGTCATCATTTCAATTGAGCCTGCGTGTAAGATTTGATATGGCTTGTCTTTAAAGAGCCTTTTGATAGGATGATGCTTCTGTATACTATATCGTTTTTTTATGAGTTTATGTTCTTTTTTGCTTTATACACGCATGGATGGCTTTTTTTTACATGTATGTGTACTATTACACTACATTTGTTTACTTTTCAGATTTTATTGTATTTTCTCGATAAATTATGTTTTGTTTGAACATCATTTCCATAAACAGTCCCCAATTAAAAATCTACTTTAAATTTCTCTCTTTTGCTCGATGGAATGGTGGCACACATCGAACACTAAATAAAAGAGATTAAATTAGACAAATGTCCGCATATTCACAGTGAATAATCATTAGTTGATATTCTCAGTTAATTTAAAGAGAATATTGACCATTTCAAAAATCTGGTTCATTTTTTTTCGCATTTCATGAAGCTAGAAGAATTCATCACACGAGGAGGTGTATCGTTCCATTGGCACGCAAACGCACACATGCTCAAGCGCAAGACGAAAAATTTGTTTACTGTCAAACGTCAATGGGAGATATCTAACAAATTTTCTTTTTTTTTCTCTTTTCAAATGATTTTCTGCTCTTTTCTGGATCGAATGAAAATAGAATATCGGATATCGTTCGATTTTACATCGAATGTGATATTTTTAGGTAGAAATTTTTACATCGATTTTTGCACATTTTTCAAACAAATGTGGCAAAATGATGACGAACAGTGTAAAGATTCTAAAATAGCAAATTTATGCGATGTGCTCATTATTTGGTAGCCATTAGGTTTTTTTACATATATATTTTTCAATTACATTTAGCTGCCATGGCAGAATGAGCATTTATTCCAGCCAACACACAAAGAGCAAGAATCGCCCAAACCCACTGTGAATAACAACAAAATGTGCAGTTTATTATGACACATGCGGTTGCACTTTGATTTGCAATGTGTGAATATGCACATTCTCTCATCAATTCACATGGACATGTTAACGAGTCGGGATGTTGCACTCACTAATCGCTCGTTTCTCTCAATTCAAAATCACTGCAGTACTTGCAGACTAATGGACCCGACATACACACACAAAAAAATATGAAATAGTCCAAAATAATCGCCGTCAAATGGTCGCTGATTGTATGAGGTTCATTGATTTGTTCACATTTGAACGCTATCGCCACATTCTCATTATGACTAAGTTATATTATCTGTATATCTTCTTTTGGTTTTGCCTTTCTTGAGCCATTCACTTTTTTTTTGTGTGCTCACATTCGTCGTGCATAGATGTAGCCAGCCTCATTAGGATTTTTTCTTCTCTTTCCTATGCATATTCATTAAATTCAAATTTCATATATGAACGCGTATGAGAGCATTATCATGTATCGAAGACAAACAAACAAACAAACAAAAAATGGAGTAGTCGCTTATTTAATTCGGTATCAGTATTAATGAATGAAAATCATCGGCTACACTCATAACAGTAGCGTAATGCAAACATGATTAATATTAACAAACACCTCCCGTATTGCATGTCGTCAATTATTCGACGTACGTATGAGTTGGATGCGTGACAATTTCGCGATGTAGAAAAAACACGCGCATTCACACACTGAGCATATCTCAATCAACAATAGTCAGGATGCAAAAAAAATTCAATGCACAAAAGAATTCACAGTATTTCTCGGTCTTTTGAATTCTACGAAAAGAAAATGTTGGTAAGCAGCAATTCAATCATTATGAATTTCAAAATCCAGACAGTTTATGTACATTTTTTTTTTCAGAATTGTGTTGGTACCAAGTTTTTATCATTATTATTTTCTTTGATTCTCAAATGATTCAGCCAGTTTTGGCGGTGAATAAAGATTATTATTATTATTTTACATTCAATCAGATTTTATTGCTTCTTTCTAGTCGTCGAAATAAATCACTAAAAGCATTCTTTATGTTGCAAAATAATCCAATGCGGTTGAGTTTGGTCGCAAGATATGCACGATTTATGGAAAATGGTTTTGTTGTTTATTTTTTTTATTTTTGCTGTTGTCTCGTCGTCTTCATATCAAAACCACCACACAAATAAATGCATATAAACTAATATTGACGATATTAACAAACACAATAATTTACCGGTTTGTATGAAAAAATGGTAAAAGTGACGTACACCACACCAACTGTGTGGCCGTTTTAAAATTTGCGATAGTGAATTTGTTCACTTTGGATTTTCTTTTAAAATTTCAATAAAAACACACACTAAACACTCCGATATATAAATTGTTCGAAATTCTGGGCAAAATGTTCGCGATAAAACACAAAATTTTGTTTACATTTGCGCGCGATATACGCCCGGTGTAAACGATGCTCGTGACGAACGCTCGAATTATTTTCAACGATGACCGTCAACACTTGCAAATTTTTGACTTTCACTTGGTCAATTCGAAACTGATTGAATTTTGTATCGAATTTTGTGTTTTGATTTTTTGAAAACAATATTTTTTTTGTGTAAATTTTGTTGATAGTATTCCTACGGTACTGAACTAAACGCGAGCAACGACGCGCATAATCCTAATAGCTCAATATAGCTACGAATACTGATTTCAGTATACAAAGCTGACGGAATAACCAGAGAGACAAAAAAAAAACTCTCTTTTTCAGAACTCACTCTTTGTTCAGAAAATGTTGCCGATGTATGTGTGTTTTGTATGGTGCGTCTGTGATACATGTATCAAATGGATTGAGTGCGCATATGAGAAGAAGAGAAATACATATGCCATACACGGTTCTATATTCCCCTACCCATTGCAAGCGAACCTTTGATTTTGTATACGCGCTTTTGGGAGCGCAACACATACACACACACAAACGTGACAAATAATAGAATGAAAGAGAGCTACTTTAGAACTATACATTGAATGCGCATATGTTCACATTCGCAATAAATTATTGCCACTCTTGTGCTCATCATATTTCCACTTGAGCACGTCTTCTCTTTTGGATCGGTGCGTTTTCTTCCGTCACGTACAGTGTATCGCCATAGATGATGATAATCTATTTCGTTCGTAGGAGGATATCAGAATTGAGCAAGTCAAAACGATTACACACAAGAATAACGCACACAAAATAGGTGTGGTTGTGGTAGTTCAATTTAACTTGTTCAATTTATTCCAGCATACAGGAACCGTGCAATTTTATTTCAATTTAGTTAATATGATTGTATGACTGTTTTTTTATTCTTTTTTTTCTTCTAGTATGAAAAGTAGTGGAAATGATAATTGTTCAAGTATCAAATTTATTTTCAATTCTGGCTAGTATCTCATTTATTTTAAATCATTTGTACATTATACCAAGTCTCCGAGAGTTTCATATAAGCCTTCCCATGCAGATGGTAAAAAATCGTGAAAAATGAAAAAAATAATTTACTTTTTTTCTTCGATTTACAAATACTATTCAATTTTCTGTACCATCTGGTGAAATCAGAATGAAAAAAATCGCATTCCTTATCACCCAAATCACGATGGGCATTCGGTCACTATTCAATAGGTGTTACATAGGAAGTTTATATGAAACTCTCGGAGACTCGGTATAGAGCACTCCAAAAGTGAAAAAAATCCAGATCTTGATTTGCATGATAAGGAACGCGATTTTTTTCATTCTGATTTCACTAGGTGATACAGAAAGTTGAGAATTGAAGAAAAAAAATTTAATTATTTTTTCCATTTTTCACGATTTTTTACCATCTACTTGGGTGGCTTGTATGAAAAACACGGAAGACCGCTGAAATGACACTGTCGTACGTCCGTACGTATTTTGCGTTTGCCATTTCAGCGGTCTTCCGTGTTTTTCATACAAGCCGCCCATGTAAATGGTAAAAGATCGTGAAAACTGAAAAAAAAATAATTAAATAAAAAATCCAAAAGGATTAAATTCTAATCCTGAATATATGGAAAAAATTCCCAATTAGAATATTAAAACAATACTTAAAATAAATTGTTTGAATTCATTTTGTTAGTTGTCATCGATTTCACGGAGCAAAACATATACAAAACTACAGTGGAAAAGAGAACTGTCAGTTGTAGCTGAAACAATACATAAACACAAGCATCACAACAGAGTGATGTACACCTTAAGCGTACATGTGATGATTGCGCATGTATTGTTTCTTTCACGCAACCGCTGCTATGCTTTGAACTGTATGTTTTGCACCGTGAAATCGATGATAACCAATAAATTCAAACAAACAAATAATTTGTTACAAATTATTTTAAGTATTGTTTTAATATTCTAATTGGGTTTTTTTCTATTTATTCGGGATTAGAATTTAATCCTTTTGGATTTTTTATTAAAAAAATCCAAAAAGATTTATTTCTAATCCCTTAAGTTTTACAGTGTACGCAATTTTGCCCAGAACACTTTGAGCCAGGTTGGAAACTGATTTTGTATTGAGATGTTCAATATCGGCAACCACACTAAAGATTGCGTGAGTGCAATTTTTTTTCATTATTGTCGTTTATTCCTTATTGCAATTAATTTTTTCATATTAGAAAATAGTGTGTATCGTTTTGAAAACTTTGCCATTTTGCCCACAGTGCTTGCCATTTTGCGTCTTTCCGATTCGATATTGTTATGAAATTCCCTCTTAAAACATAAATTTTCATTTTGAATACAAAATCGAACTCTTCACTCCTACCCTTTATCTATTCGGCTTTTTTTTCTTGTG
The DNA here is from genome assembly GCF_009176525.2 of Contarinia nasturtii. Taxonomy (NCBI): domain Eukaryota; kingdom Metazoa; phylum Arthropoda; class Insecta; order Diptera; family Cecidomyiidae; genus Contarinia; species Contarinia nasturtii. The sequence continues at coordinate 8,981,694 of NW_022197544.1, forward strand.
CGTTGTTTCGTCGTTTCGACTGGATTTCATTGGTTTTTTTTAACAGTGGTCGTTTCTTAAAATTATTTGTTGCCATCATCATCCTTCTTTTCTTTTCATTCGCATCAACTGACAATGATCATAAAATAAGATTCGGGTGATGACGATGTTGTGGCAGTCAAAAGCACATGAAGCAACCACTGGATTATATATTTCTTGCAATGGTGCACAGAAACCGACAAAGTACCCAAAGTGTTAACAAATTTTTTAACCTTTTTTTAGTACAAAACAATGTGACGAAAAAATAAGGTTCAAATGTTAAAGGTACTACTAATAATTCTAATAATTTAATAAAAACACCAACAATCTTTGGTTTGTTTCTTTTTAATTTATTTAACATTTTATACCAAAAGTAAATTTCACCACTGTTGAGCAGTGACCGGTTCGCGCATATTTCTATGCCTGATAGCTATGCTAAGCATAGCGGAGACGCAAGCCGCAACGCACCCGTCACCATTCGATTCGAGCTATATTGTATGCGCACGGTCGTCTGCATAAACGAACATGTGTATTGTTCATATAGAGTGAACGGCGATGCGTCGGTTGCGTTTGCGGCTATGCTTGGCATATCTATGCTACCTAGCGTATTTAGGCAAGCATAGAAATATGCGCGAACCGGTCACTGCTGTTGAGTACACGATTAGAATGAATATTATGTCGCGACGTCGTAAAATCTTCGTTCATTCTCTCGGTATTAATTCCAAATGAACTGCGTTTTTAATGTGCCATAATGCGATTGAATTACGTATTTTCAAAGGTATTTCGGATTTTTCATGCGGCTGTATATTAAAATTCAACAATAAATGGAAGAAACATGCCTTAATTATAATCAAAGCCAACCGTCCACCTGAAAAAATAGCATTAAATTATTATTTTCACATCAAAAGACATGAGTAAAATGAACGCAGCTTCTTAAATAATGAACATTTTAACTTTTTTTTATTTCTCCGATACGTTCTTCAAGGGGAATTTCAAAGAATTGTTTATTAAAATCGGACACAAAATTTAATAAAAGTACACAGACAGAAATATACGTTTAATATGTTTGTTTTCAAAATACGGAATATACATCTCTCTGTGTATATAAATAACATACCGATACAATTACGTGGTCCAATACCAAATGGAATGAATGCTCCCGTTTTGATATTCTTCTTATTTTCATCGTTAAATCTTTCCGGGTCAAATTTTTCGGGATCTGGATATATTCAAAACCATTGTTTTAAAAAATCTTCTCAAACCATAGCTGAAATATTCAACATTCAGTGCAAGCATTAAAGTGGGAAGAAGTCTAATGAGCAATATTCGTAAGATGGAACTCGGTTTGATAAAATTCATCATAGCATTTCCAAATATGTAAAAGTCATTATTGGGATTTTTAAATGAATTAACTTTTACTCCAAATGCGCACGATGTGATAACATCATTTGCAAAACGTGAGAATACCTCCTTCATATTCAGTCGAACCGACTTATTTTGCTTCGATTTTGATTTTAAATCTTCGATCATATCATCGACACATTCCACCACCAGTTCTGACATATGCCGCAATTTTCTACTCGTGAAAATTGGAGTAAGTGATGATCTCATATCACGCCATTTTTTGTCATCCAATGAAATCAAACTTTTTCCCAAAAATGAATCACCTTTTAGTGCAAACATCATCGATTGATTTTCGAAATGACTACTATCTTTGATCGCAATCTTAGAAATGATATTCAAATCACGCAACATATAAGCTGGCGTTCTTCGATTGAAAAATCCAATGATTCTAAAATTCATATTATATGATTTAATACAATTATATATTTAAAATAGGATATAGTATCCTATAGGACATAGTCTTAATATATCTTAACGTACTTTTCATTTGGAAAGCGATGATAAGTCGATTCCAACCATTTTGCAGGATATGATCGAAACAGAAATAAATCCAGCGTATTTCCCACCAAAAAAACTGGTTTCAAATGCAATATATTACGCTTCACGAAATAATCATTGTTTGCAGTTGCCCATTTGTAAAATAAATAGAATAATGAACCGATTAATATCGAAATTAACAACTCTAATTCCATTATTCAATTTCGATTTTTAGATATTCACTTTAAATGTTAAACTGAATCTTCTGAAAGTATCATCGCATAAATATATAACATCAAAATTAAGTTAATTGTACGTAATAAACAAATATCATGATAAGCTAATAATTATAACCATTTTAGTCAATATCGTTATTAAGACAGCACATTCAATTTTTTCCACTCCGATTCAGCGCTTAATGGCATCCAGATACGATAAAACTTCTGGGGTTTAAGATATCTTATTTTATGGTGGCAATAATTGCTATGATTTTATTTTATTTTTTATGGTTATTGAGCAATCTTTTTATGGATATATCATTGAAAAAATTGTATCCATGATTTTTTTCCACTATAAAATCAGGTGTTTTTTATTAGCGACGTGAAATCCGATAATAATTAAATAAAAAACAATTACACCTTCATAATTTCACAGATTGGTTATTTCTCTAATGTTTTTTCCTAATAAAACCGAATTTATTTGGTCGAAACAAACGTGCATTTCGAAATGTTGTCATTTCATCATCAGTATCACGACCATCCCCAAGACATGAAAAAAGTGGCGCCATGCACCTTTAACATGGTGGCGAAAGGACAAACCATCTTGTAAGTGCATGTGCGACCACATATCAAATTTGCGACCACAATGCGATACACGATTTGTTTTATTATTATTTGATTACAAAAATAATGAATTTGAGAAAATGTAAAAAAAAAACAAATCATGTGTCACAGTGTGGTCGCAAAATACGTTGTGTGGTCTTGAATTTTGCCCACATTCATCGCCGCAAAGTGCATTGCGCATTATGTCATAAACTAACAAATGTACTTTCACACGTGGAAGATTGACGAGAGAATGTGTGTGCATGTTGCATGTAAACGCACTCTTACTGGCTCAGCTTATTACCTGAATATAGAACGGGTCTACATAATGTATCCTGATTAACGATGGTAAATGCCAATTATTGGATGTATCCAAACAGATTGTAAAATTAATTTTGTGAATTCGCGACTCTATAGAGTTATTATAATCATTTGAAAAAACTATATCACCAATCATTGAACGGTGGCCCCTGGGCTTGGTTGCTCCAGCTTGGCCCAAGATGAAATGGCTTTTATGCCACTCAAAACCAAACTGAACGATTTTTTAAGCTCAAAAATTACTTTTCGGTCAAAATAAACGCAGACTATAAAAAATATTATGCAAAGGTTTGTTTCATTTTAAAAATAATAAAAACAGCAATTTTTCCCCTTTTTCGGATTCATTTATACAATTGATGATTCATTATCAAAAATGAGAAAGCTGAACTTATTCGAAAATCGATTGATGAACAGATTTTTTTGTCAATTCGAACAACTAAAGAAATAAGAAGTATTTATAATCAAAATGAATTGGAAAACGTTTATTAAACCATGTCATAATATTTGGAAACACATAATGATACGACTATTCGAACATGGACATGCTGCATTTTTTTTATTTGCTCTCAGTATTTCAATTTGTATAACTTTGTAAAGTTTAACTTTGTAGTTATGATGCATAACGAATCATCTCTTCTTTGATTTAATGTCATCTTAATAAACACTGTGTTTATTTATTTGTTTGTGAGAGAGAGTGTGTGTGTGTGTGTGTGTGTGTGTGTATGTGTGTGTGTGAGTGTGTGTATCTCTTTATTTGGAGCCAAAAATTCCTGATATATTCATGTGTGCCTTCCGATGAATTCGATTTCTTAAATATTAAATTACATCTGTTTCATTTCTAATTTAAAATCCTTGTTGAAATTGTTTCGAATCGATTCGGGCTTGTAGCACTTCAAGTTGACGTTTTGCTTCGCATTGAGGAAAATTGTTCATATCATAATATTGTGGAGCGATTTTCAGAAGCCATTCAGCTGTAAGATATGAATATCAAAAACATTTAGTTTCAATTGAAATGTATGGATTGAAATGAAGTTTTTTTGGCTTACGTTTTACATCTGTCACAGTTCGAATGTAATTTTTCGTTGTTAAAACAAATTCATTGTATATAACCCAATCTGGTTTATGATCTAGACAGGTTGACGGATGTAACTGCACCACTTGATTATCTTTAATCGTTAAATAGTGTCCGGTGCGTTCTAAATGGGCAACCTATTTGAGCAAAAAGAAAAACACATAATTGAAATTAGTATATGATTGAGAATCATCGGGCATGCAAATTTGGAATACAGGCCTGCATGAAGAATCCCTGAACTAAGGCCTTTCTGATATTTATGTAATAATCCTTCGATGAGAAATCTGTGCTAGTTCGCTTCAAATTAAAACGATCCATAATACGTGACAATTGTTGACGCACATTGTCGGCCTGCTTCAGCGATCGATAGTTGACGAAATTTTCGTAACACCAATTTGTATCTTCGTTACCTGTAACCAATAATTGTGTTTAGATTAATGAAACCAACGCAACAATAGTTCCAAATCAATCGGAGATAAAATGCAAAATTGTTTACTCTGTTTGAATGCATGGTATACATTTAGCAAAGTCAAGTGGTCACCGTCAATGTGAGCAAAACGCATTTTTGCTTCGTCGGCTTGCTTTTTGACGTCATTCGGTCGAACAAAACATTGAGGTACTGTGAAAAGGTACGAATACTAAGTTTTATTTTATTCAAAATCTCTCTTGAGACCAGCGGCTAGGGCTTTTATCTTCAAATATATACAATTTATAATGCAAATAGTGAACTATATTGCAAAATCATCTGTAATACGTGCAAATAAATGTGCATAACTGCATATATTTGGTGTATATTTCGTGAATATTTCGTCCATGGCATGTTTTTTCATTCTCTTTTGTGCGGATCTTCTTCGATTCTGTGTAGCTATTCTGTGTGTTTGCTACACTGCAGTTTAAAAACCACATTATTCACTGGTATAGGCAAGAAATTTTAATCGTATATATGATGAATAGGACGTGAATATTGTGTATAAATTTGTATGAACGACTGATGGAAGCCCCTAGACCAGCGGCCGATCGCGGTTCAATTTAAAGAAAAACTCACCCGACAACATGGCTGTAATAGATAGAATTTCGTTTGAACAATTGTGATTACAGCTGGCAATGAGCATTTTAGCTAACTGTGGATCCAGCGGAAATTCAGCCATTACAGCGCCCAAGTCTGTCAAATTGCCATCGTCGTCAAGTGCAGCTAAATAATTCAATAGCTCAAGTGCACGCATCAGTGTCTCTGGTGCCGGTGGGTCCATAAAATCGAAATGCACCAAATCATCAATGCCCAATTTTTTCAGTTGTAACACAACAGTTCCTGCGAAAAAGAATTTATGTGAAATTAACTTCATGATCATTCAATTAAGCAAAAATTTCATCAAATTTACCTAAGTTTGAACGTAAAATTTCCGGGTATGTGTTGCTCTGCATTTCATTTTTGTACGCTTTTTCTGTATAAAGTCTGAAACATTTTCCTGGTTTTGTACGTCCTGCTCGACCAGCACGCTGTTGTGCCGATGCTTTGCTAATCGGTGAAACTAATAAACTTTCGACACGAATTCTTGGATTGTAGACTTTTTGTTTAGCAAAACCCGGATCAATGACAAACACCACACCATCAATGGTCAACGATGTTTCAGCAATATTTGTCGATACAACAACTTTTCGGCCAATTGCACCGTTCGCTTTGTTTGGTGGTGGTGGTTCGAAAATTCTTTGCTGTAGATTTGGCGGCAATGTCGAATACAATGGTATACATTTCAATTCGCCTAATTCCGGTCCCAAATTATCGATTTCACGTTTGATTCGTTTACATGCCTCTTCAATTTCTTCTTGTCCCGTCAAAAACATCAAAATATCACCCTCAATCAATTCGCACATATGAATTTGAATAACTGTTCGAATAGCCGCTTCCAAATAATCACGTTCCGGTTCGGGTGTATAAAAAATTTCGACCGGATGCGTTCGACCCGGTACATTCATCAATGGTGCATTATCAAAATACTGTTGAAATTTACCGGCATCCAAAGTGGCAGACATAACCACCAATTTCAAATCATTTCGCTGTCGAATCACCTCTTTCAGTACGCCCATCAAAATGTCAGTGGCCAATGTACGTTCGTGAGCCTCATCGAGTAAAATCACTTGATATCCGTCCAATGTTGGATCACTCATTGCTTCACGCAATAACATACCGTCTGTCATGTATTTGAGTACGGTTGATGGTGATGAACAATCCTCGAAACGGATACTATAACCAACTTCTTGACCCAATATCACATCCATTTCTTCCGAAACACGCTGGGCCACTGACATAGCAGCCACTCGACGTGGTTGAGTACATGAAACTCCCTTTGAACCAATTGAACGAGCATATTCGACACACCATTGTGGAATTTGGGTTGTTTTACCACTTCCAGTCTGAAAAATAGAAAAAAAAATCAAAACAAAATTGATTTTATTTGATTGAAATTGGAAACTAGTTCGATGTATGCGCATACCTCTCCCACAAGCACTATGCATTGATTTTCGGCTAACAACCGCATAAAATCGGCACGATATTCAAACACTGGCAATGTTATACGCTTTCGATATAGAGTGTAGTATCGTTGCGAATAAGCTTGATTGTTCAATGGATTCACTGAATTTTGACGCGATGTTGCTGTGGTGGCTGCTATCGCAGTGCCACTTTGTAAAAGATTTGACGTTGTTGCTGGTTGAGCGGTCGATGCTGTCGTTGCACTCGAATCAACTGGAATGCCTTTTTCTTCACTGAATATCGAAACAAAAAGAAACGATTCGATAAATGTTTTAGTTTAATTTTTGAAAAACAAACAAAAGAAAACGTTGTACGTTGCTAAGACGAGAAAAAACCCTTACCGCCGTTTCTTAATGAATGGATCCATCTCAATGCGTCTTTTTGACATTATGTGTACAATTCTAAATAGTTTTCACTCTTCTAATTTATATTCAACTACTTTGATCCAATCAGTAGTTAGCTCGCTTTCCCAAAAAAAAATGATTCTTTAAGATACAATTAAACAATAAACAAATTTGATGGTTTTCGTTATTTTTATGAATGACTCTCAACACAAAAACACGTTTCGTTCGAAAACGTCTCCCGACACAAACTAAACGTTTCACTATAAAATCGAGCGATGTAATATGAAGGGACACCACTTCGAAAATTTCAATTTGTATACAATTCTAATGCAATCAATGTTCCATTCAGCGAGCCACTGTGTGCGATTCTTTTTTTCTCTCGCTTTATTTAAAATAATTGTTTGTAGTCAGTTTTTCGTTCAGTAAGTGTAATTAATGAAAGATGAAGCATTTTATTTATTTTGTACTTTTCGCCGCGTGAGTATGTGGTGAAAAAATAAAATGTCAAAAAAAACAGAGACAAATATATTGGCTGCCATTTCAAAGGCTTGATTTTTTTTCATGTGATGATCATAATTTTTTCTGGTGAAATTCATGAAAAATGCTTTGCACAAAATGTGTATTTATGGTGACATTTTTCTTGAGCAATTTTCTAGTTTTCATGAAGCCAATTTTATTTCATAATAACGCAAAATGAGAATGAAACATAAATCCAAACATATGCCCGTTCGCCATGAAAATGTAATTCGGTTTGCCATAGGCAACATACCGAATTCGCCGTCATTCTCAATGCAAATGAAACAAAACAATTTAATGACGTTAATTTTAATATTAGAATTTTTTTAGCGGCGCATTTTTACAATTTTTCAATTAAAATATTCATATGAGGATGACCTGTTCAATTGAAAAATATTTTTATAACATTCACGAACTGAAAGTTTTATTTTTACTTTAAATAAGCACGAAAAGCGACAAAACCTTTAAAAGCGCATGGCTTCCGAACGGGCAATACTAATATTTTGAATTTATTAGGTTTTATGCCTGTGTAATGTGAAGCAAGTTTGAAATGTCTTACCTTTGACGATTTTCTCTTCTTTTTTTTTTTCAAAAGAACGCTTTTTTTGCAGAAATGATAATCTTCTAAATTTCAAAAAACGCTTTTGGGTAGAAAAATTCCATTTCGAGAGGAAGAATTTTTTTCAGCTAATTTTTTGTTATATTGTTTTGGGTTGTTGAATCTGTCCAAAATAATTAGATTTTGTGTGTTTGTCTTTAAGTTCCGCTTTAAAATTCACATTTATTTGTATGTCTAACACAATAAATTTTCATCATCATCATTTGTTTTTTTTTATATTTTTTAAATTTTATTTTGTATAATTTTTCAGTTTTGAAATCGAATTTGACCACATTAAAATCGATTTGTGTTGATTGTTGCACTTGAATTAAATGAATTCAAATGTTGCGATGAGATAATTTCCGATTTGACGCAACACATGCTACTAATAATTTAAATAAATTTGCCATTTACTGGCCATCATTTTATTCATTTAAAATGTTTATGTGTTTTTTTCTTCTGTTTTCTGTTTAAACAGCGGTAAATCATCTTTGTTTGAAATTCATGTTTTGCGTATAATGAGTTTCTTGTAGCTTGCTTTTGAGGGAAAAAATTGTTTTTTTTTTTGGGGCAGAAAGTGGTGCGTATTATTGTAATCTCACTTACATATCACTACTACTTTGAACAGAGAAGAGAAAACGGACTCTGAATTATATCGCAAACTATTAACACATTCGATTACACTTTGTTTGTTTGATAACCTACAATGCAATGTATCCTTTTGTATTCTATTCTAAAAAATATGTGTATATAGTTGTCAGTGCTGCTTTGTTTTCCATTCTGTATCTTTTCATTTTTCTCATTTAAAAATTAGTTGTTCTGTGTTTGTCTGTGTAAGTTTTGGTGATAAATTCACAATTAATTCGACTTATGCTGATTATTTTGGTGAGCCTGTGTGTCTGTGTGTGTGCATGTCGGTGCATATTTTCCATTTTATTCCATTTATGATAAAAATGATATCTTGCGATTTTAATACAAATTTCATTCGAAAAATGAAGACAATAATGTTATAATTTAAAAGCATAAATAAATAAAAACCTGGAATTATGAGAAAATATGTACGCCATACAATTTTCTGTCTATTTTAAAATTGTTAACGGTTCGATTATCATATCACTTTACTAATTTTTTCCGTTGTCATTGCAATCCCACTTCTCACTTCGCCCTCGAAATTTTTCTTTATCTCTACCTAACCTCAATTCTGTGATACATACATGGTGATCTATCTTCTTTTTAAGAATAAAAAATACATGCGAACATTATTACTCTATAAAAAAAATCTTATTTAAAACGTAAAAAATAAAAAATAAAAATCAGCGTGTGTCATAATAAAAAAAATAATTAAAAAAAATAAAAAGGAAATAAATTTCATCTTGTTTTTCTTTTTTGAAAAAAAAAATATACATTTTGTTTGCTTGTTCTTCGATTAAACAAACAAAAACTCACTTCACGCTAATTTTTTTTTCTTTCTTTCTTGCTGGCTTTTCACTAGTTTATATCGAATTTTATTCCATGTGTATTTCGAACACACATTATCGTTATTTGCATAGTAAACATCAATTTACATTTTTTATTGTACTTTCAATAGAATCATTTTGTTTCAAAAGCAGCTATGTAAAAAAAGTAACATTTTCTTTTATGATTGAAAAAAAAAAAAACAAAAACAAAAATTTATAAGAAAATCTTCGGCATTATACTGCGATTAACAGTAAGAATATACTTTGAAATTGAGAATTGAAAAAGGGGAAAAGGTGATTTGAATGAATCTCTCGCATATGGTGCACATTTATGCATATTGCATTCGAACAAAAAAAATTTCATGTGATTATTTGAGCAGAATTATACAATAAAATTCGAATGCAAACAAAGCAAATTTTTTACACAATTATTTCTCGAGAGATTTATCTGTTGCACCCCGTTTAGTAAACAGAAATTCATCATTTCCACGTTTATAAGTAGATTTACGCGTCATTTCATATTTCATATCAGATGGCGTTCATAATTTTTTGTTTTTTGTCATTATTTCAATTCTATTCAAATATATATATTCAACTGTCGTCATCATTTTTGTTTTTTACAATATTTAAAGATCCTGAAAATGAAATGTTGTTGTTATTTCTCTATTTTCTTTTGTTGTTGTTGTGTGACTTGAACGTGTTTTTTATTTAATTTTGAATTGGTTTTAATACCGTTTTGAATTATTTTCAACATTACAATTGCTTTGATTTGTAATCATTTTTGTCTGTTTAGTTGTTGTTGTTGTTTTAGATTCAGTTCGTAAAATTTGAAGAAAATAAAAATATCTTTATATAGAGACAAAAAAATGAATAATTAATAATAATAATAATAATAATAATATGTTCAACTGTAATGTTGTTTTGATTCAGTGGTTCGTGTTCTATGTTTCACCATTGCCGCTGTCATCACCATCAGCATACTCGGACGCATTGGACTCTTGGTCATCATCATCATCATCTGTATCGAGATCATAATCTTCGTCATAGAAATCAGTCATGTCCAACTGTGAAAGCGAACAAACAAGAAATGCAAAATGTATCAGTTAATTATCGGGATACTGGATTTGTTTGATTGAATAATACTCACCGGTGGATCTTGATTACTTGGCTTACTTTTTGGTTTTATACAATAATCCTCTAAAGTCAGTGGAACTACAATGCCTTCTTTTTCAGCTTCAGCTTTAGCTGCGAGGGCTTGTTTTCTGTGTAGCATAAAAATAAATAGCAACATTAACATTGTGTAAGCACAACCAGTCTATTTGAATTAATGGACAATTTCATTTATAATTCAAATCAAATCACATCAATGATTTTACGGGAAAAAAGAAGAATTTCAGCCCATCAGACAGTGAAATTAAAATTAGTTATCAAGGGCGTCAACGTTAGACGTCTCTTTAAATTTGAAATGATTGTTTTTATCACTGTCATGGCCCATTTGCCGACGGCTAGACGTACGTATGGATAATTTAAATGCCTTCCATCATTTTTTTTTGTCACATTTGATATGTGTATCGCTGTGATACTTACCTTATGATATTTGGATATTCATTATCCTTGCCATGCGAATCACGCCATCTGCGGTACATAACCGAAGCATCAACGTTGGCAGGCGAATATGTGTTTGGCTCATTTAGCAGGGAAATCACTGACAATAAAATTGTACGAACATTTTGTGTTGGATTCCATCTTTCGCATGGCAATTCACCACTTTGTGGATCATCCACCGGTGGGTGCAATATTGAGATACACAGATCACCATTCTAGAATTGAATCGAAGAAAATAAAATGAGTTAGATTGCATATAAAAAAATGTATAAAAGGACCAAGTGATATTAAATCTTTGTTTGAACTCTTTTATAAGAAACCCCGATTTATTTTATTCAGAAAATTTGAACGTCGAATCGAATTCATCAATTGTCAAGTACTTGAAGTACATCTAATCTATCAATTTGATACGAACTACGGAACAGTAAATTAATAATGACATCACAAACAATGCGGTAGCGCGTATATATATCCGTATCGTTTGTTATATTTGTATATGGTCACCATATATGTATAACGCGTTGACCATGATTTTATTTTTGCAAACACTTTGGATATTAACATTCGTTAACATTTTTCTCTTTTTTTATAATTATTCGTACGGTTGAACGAATCGAGTTGGGCGCCTCTATGCATATATGTGCAATACATACAGTCTCCATTCATGTGTACAATTTCAATTCCAATGGTTTATTATACAATTTATACGGAATAAATGTACTACATTTTATAAATATATATAAAAGTGTGTGCGTTTCATGCCTATTTCTCATTTCGGTTCGAAACATTTGATTTCAACGTGTTCCTAGAAATCTATATTCGTCTAGACGCCTGATAGGCTGAACGATGTTGCTATATGCGATTTACTTTGATTCCAAAAAGCCATATACATGTATAAATTACACAAAAAAAAGTAATTCACCGCTGCACGGCTTTTAGTGAAAGAGAGTGAGAGAGAGATCGGAAGCAAATGAAAAGGTTATTCAACATATGGTGTGATAAGCTGTTTTTTTTCTTCTTCTTTCATTTGGAAACTTTCTTTTTTTTTTCTCTTACGACTTGCATATAAATTACATTCAATATACTTACTTCATAGACATTTGGATGCCAAACTTTTGTCAAAAAGCGTATTGATGGTGGTGAATACGGGTAGTCCAATGGAAATTTCATTTGTGCCTGTCAAAGAAAAAAATTACTCAACATTAATTATTTTTCGTGAACAATTTACATGTAAAAATGCTTGAATGTTGCTCGGACATCTCTCGTTCAGTTGAAAACAATTGAAATTATTTTCATTAAAAAAAAACAATTGAATATATTTTTTGGTAATTAAAGCCCATACCAAATTGAACAATTTGACTTTGAAGTTTGAAATTGTATTTATTTAACATTTCATGTCAAAACATTGGAACATTGAAAGCTTGACACAGACGAATCTCATTGTTGGTGCGTTTTTTCATGCTATATGTTTTTTTTGGCAAAAAGAACGTATCGTTTGACTCAATGCAGCTTTGACATTGATACGGGCTTTTCCATGGCTGACAAAATCATAATGGTATGTCTTCAATCACATATGTGTTTGAATCACATTTAAAAACAAAACACGTTCGAACCGCGTTATATAATTGAATAGAATCGTCGAAATTGCGAAGAGAACAAATCGAATTGTCGTCAATAGTCTCATGCTAGGGGGAGATTGCGAAACAACTTCGAAAAAGAATATAAACAAATATATACGAATATGCCACGAATATGCCACCAATATATTCCAATATACTCAACAAAATACTTTAGCTATTAGAGTATTACTCTAGTTACTTAAACGACTCATTGTAAAAATATTATTGAAAAGAAAATGTTTTAATGAAAAACCAAAAAAAATGGTTTTTTCTTAATTTGTATAATTAAAAAAAATGTTTTATTTTAGTTTTTTATTTTTTATTGTGTGTTTTATTTATTTATTCATCCGTGGATTATGTACATCAAACTCATTTTGAACAATAAGTTCATTGTGCAAGAGTACTAGATTTGTACTAAAACTAGTACTAAAATCTAGTACCAAATATCAACGAAAATTTTATACTTGACATAACCTCTTTTTTGACCACATTTATTCTAGTAAATTTTTTTAAATATTCTAAGTTTTAAATAAAATATTTTTAAAATATGTGAAAAGAAGCAAACTTACCATGTTGAGACGCTTCAAATATATGTCAAGTATAAAATTTTCGTTGATATTTGGTACTAGATTTTAGTACAAATCTAGTACTCTTGCACAATGAACTTATTGTTCAAAATTAGTTTAATGTACATAATCCACGGATAAATAAATAAATAAATAAAACACACATTAAAAAATAAAAAACTAAAATAAAACATTTTTTTTTTTATTATACAAATCAAGAAAAAACCATTTTTTCAGTTTTTCATTAAAACATTTTCTTTTCAATAATATATATTTTTACAATTTGTACTCTGGCAAGTACTTGTACTTTAGCAAATACTTGTACTTATATAATATATTGGAATATATTGGTGGCATATTTGAAAAAAGTGGTTTCATATTCGTATACGAATATAAACCAATGTGTCGCAAATATTTGTCAATAAATTGCGACTATATGCACGCAATATCCCCCTAGGTCTCATGCCATGGCAGAAATACTTCTCGCAAATGATTAATTATATTAAAAGTCATTAAATGATAAATTGAAAAAAAAATTAACCGAAAGCCACATAATACAAGAATCATTAAGTGACTGGTCATTTTGATTGGCAAATGTGTGGTGTATTTTGTTTTGTTTGTCATGTTTGTGGCGTAGGTGTGCAGGTTTTGTGAAATCGGCTTATTGATAACAGTTTGTTTTCACATAATCTTCAAATTAGAATTTGTGCTCAGCGAAAATTGTGCGCACCAAACCAATTTTCTACCATTCATCGAATGGCTATGTCTTGTTTGGAAATGTACAACAAAATCGATAAATAAAACTAATACGAAATTTTTGCATTGAGTCACATTTCAGTTGCGCATACAAAATCGAATTCGAAAATTTAAACGAAATCAGATTCATTAATTTTTGTCCGTATTCAGCGAAAAAGCACGCACATACAACAAATGGGGGTCCATTAAAATTATTTTATTTGAAAATGAACATACAAAATTGAGGTATAATTTGCATTGCATTGCTAGCAAGCACTTGACAAATAATAATAAATGGCAATCGTAACAAATGGATTTCCTATTCCAACGACCAGGCAAACATCGTCTCGATAAAATTAACATGAATAAAAGTGTTTATTCTTTCTGATATATGCAAACGGGTTTGTGTGTCGCATAAATATTCAAGCCGATAACAATACAGAAAAAAACAGATCCATTTGAAAGAGACAAACAAAACGACATTTACTAGAAGACGATAAATTGAATCGAAAACAAATCTGAGGTCTCCAATATGTGTATTACGTTTATGAAAACATCTGTATAATGTGCGATACAGTTTTTTTTCGTTTCGTTTGTTTTCATTTCAATGCATCCTTCTCTCTCTATCTTCGCCGTACTGTCCTGCCAAAAATTTGGCATCTCGGTTATGCCTGATTGGCAAAAACAAATTTTTGCTCAATTGCGGTTGTGTTTCTCTCGGTGTAGGTTTTATTTTTTTTTATTCTCGATGAGAGCTATGTGCGCATTTCCCTGGATAAATTTATTCATTAAATAGTGCAGCGCATAAACGACTGTAAATTTCATTGAATATTTGTTGTGTCATTGGCCAGAATGAATAAGCCAGAAATAGGAAACGGAACGGTTGAAAAGGTCTTATGATTCAATATTGCTCTCTCATCGCGCTCAACCTACTTGAAATGAATAACTCTTCTCACTACGTGTGCTTTGTGTACATATTCTGCATCATCACTGTTTTTTTAATATTCATTTTATTATTTAAAATGAAACAAGAACAAAAAGATTCAGAGGATAGATTCATTTAGACAGAATAAATGGAAGTATACGACACAATACGGATATATCAAGAATTAAATTAAAGGAGTTTCTCCTTTTTCTCTGTTCTCAACAACTTTTCGAGTTGTTTCATTTTTTGATTTGAATGCTTGAAACTAAAACGTCATCAAGAGATAGATATTTGAAGAGCCAGTTCCACACCGATTCGCTAACGTTTCTTTTTTTATCATCAGTCATCATTATTATCATAGTCATCGTTGTTTTGTTTACTGAATATTTGACAATTGACCAAGTCTATATTGCAGTGCGCGCGCGTCTCGACTGGCGACTTAAATCGAAAGTTTAGCCCGAACTATTGAACGGTCGTTTTTTCTTCTTTGTTTATGACCACTTGCATAAGCATCTCTTCTTGTAAATGTTTCATTGTGATTGTTGTTGTCACTGTCACTGTTTATCTGCCTCCAAAAGTTCAATTCAACATTTCGTTTTGTGTCTCTATATGAAAGGATTTTGTTTATATAATAAAATATAATGAAGAGAGAATCAAATCGTTCACTTACAAGGTCATCATCGCAAAAAAAACCTTGTACATTTTCTTTGAATCGAATATATTTGTTGTATATATACAAAAGCCACTCTCGTTCGCCCGAGTAGTGAGAGGGAGCTTCTATCTCAATCAATTTGAGACACACACGTTGAATGTTTAGAGTGAGCATGTGTACGTACACATCAACGTCATGCCACACACATGAGAAAGATTGCGAGTGAGTGACAACCATATTATGCATCGCATCTCCTTTGTGTTTCGAGGGAGTCTCATATAGCTTTTTGTGTAAACACCAATTTTGCAGCATGCTATATGCATATAGAATAATTTTTTTTTTTGATATCGACAATGAACGCTCATAGCAACCGACAGTACCTTTCATATATGCTCTCTTTCTATCTGGGCTTCAATGTGATATATACACACAGTTTCAACAACTGAGCACATTGAACTAAACTGAGTTTAGTGACTATGATATGTTGAAAATGACTGCTTAACAACGGATGGAACTAATGAAAAATGAGAAAATTACCACCTCGTTCATAGAATTCCGTACTTGTTTTATAGCAGCATAGAAACAAAAAAAATAAGGTGTATTCTATTCTTTTAATTGATGCGAAACCCTGCGTTTGCTTTTATTTCATTGAATCTTTGTATTGAATATCACGTGTTTTGCATTCACATAGAAAAATCCTGTTTTCTTTTGAAAAACACACTCGCTTGCTTTGTATGTTTACATTTTGTTTACACTTCATGAAATTCAACAGTATTTTAACGAATTGGTATTCAATATGAGGAGAGAGAGAAAAAAAAGCATTGATAATATTTATAGCACTTTTCAATCAGTCAGAAGAAATGTGTCCCTGAAAATGAAGAGAGAGAAAACCGAAATAAATTCGCTCTTCTTGCAAACTTGATGTTTTTGCGTCGAGAATTTTCATGTGAGAAAGAGTCTCAAGATTCATTGTTTATACTATGACGATGATGATGGTGCAGTAGTCACGGTCACGTTACTGCTCTGATTTTTTTCCCTTGTTCATTTCTCTGTCACGTTAACTAGTAAACAAGCCAACCAAAGTGCGCATCAATCGATGCAGAGCAAACGGTATGCAAACAAAGAAGTCTATTTTCGTTTTTGAATCGAAAATATATGTTTTGTTGGTTGTTTTTTTTTTGCTTCTCATTTTCCTCCTCACTATTTCACTTTAACTGTTATTGCTTTTGATGAAGCTGAGATAGTCTATATGTTCGAGTTAGTTTTCTTCTCAGGCTCTGAGAGAATCAAGTGCATGTGAATCGAATTAATTGAAAGAAGTCAGAAATGAGTTCGTTTGTTGGTGGATTCTTCTGCATTTTGAGGTGGAGACATATAAGTTAAACAAACGGAAATCTGATCTATTTATTAAAGGCAAGATGGATGTCAATAGCTTGAATAGGATGTGTGTGTGTGTGTTTGGAAAGTACGTGATTGAAGTTGATGAACTGCCGTAAAAATCACCATTGATGACGTTGATGATTCAACGATGGATGACACACACGAATATGATCCCTTGTTTGTTATTTTGCGCGTCCTACTTATGTATGCAATTTGAATGAATTTCAGGTCACCAAATGTTCTCATATTTGTCTGTATGCGAACCAAAGAATGTATATACATTTCACTCAATACCACCTTTCGAAGTAATGGGAAAATACGAAAGAAGAGAGCAATAATATTCTGAAGTAAGAATAAGAGGTATAAAAAATGGCACAGATACATTCACAAAAGCAAACGAAATTCCATAAAGAATACGCTCTCATTCTTTCTTTCGTACAGATACAGCGGTAGCAATAACAACCGCAGAAACAAAAATAAAAAATGAAGTATAAAAAAACACATCGTTAAAACATAACGTCAATCGTGACAAATCATCATCCTACTCTAACAATTGATTCGTGAACATTATATTTCGATGATTTGAGAAAAAACACGTGTATAAATATGCGCGCTTGCTTTTACCTCTTTTTCTCACATCCAAAACGTATAAAATTCAAGTAAAAACGGGCGAGAGAGAGAGATAGAGAGCAAAACGCATGTATTTGGATGCTTTGGGTGACCTCTGACTTAAAATGTGAAACAAAACTTATGTTGTAACACAAAAAAAAAACTACGGTGAAACAATGGATTTGGATACTTACTTTGAAATAACCACCTTGATATAATGTGTCTGGTGGACCGAATATAGCTACTTCCCATTCGAAGAGATTGTCATCGTTGAGTAATTTGACACGAAATCCTTCGACGGGCTCCTCTTGCAAACTTTTATATTCTAGAGCTAGTGCACGAACGGCTGAACTACTTGGTGTTGACATTTTCGAATAATCAATTGTTCTTTTGTGTTTTTATCTACTCAATTTAAATACTAAATGTATTTTATAAAAGTCCTGTTATTGAATCCGACTGACGATGCTGCGACGAATCTTTTTTTTCTTCTTCTTGTTGTTTCGTTCTTCTTTTCGTTTGTCTTTCTTATGTTGGTTTTTCTTTAAAAAAAATTTCTCTTTCTTACTGCCAGAATAGTTGCTTCGTTACTCAGTCGTTTTATTCACTTTTGATCGCAGGTGAAATCAACGAAATGTTGTTGTTTTTTTAACACAATGAACTGGATAAATTCAAACACAATTTCAAATTTTCTTATTCTCTCAAAATTATACACTGAGTTAAATAGGCTGGCTGCTTGAAATATTTTTTTTTGTAGAACCAGGTAGAAAAAAGCAAATTTTTTTTATTTAAATAATTGAAATAAGTTGCCTTCACAACCCGATTATGATAAGAATCTTTGATTTGAAATGATTATTGATGAATTTCTATTTCGAAAAAATGTTTTCTTTTCGACCATGTGATTGTTTTTATAAATTTTAAGCGATAATCACTTCAAAAAAGAAGAAGATTTAGTCCGAAATGCAGAAAAATCGAGTTCGAATGATTTATAAAAAATAAATTAAACAAAAAATATGAAACGACTAATTTTTTGGAAAGTGCGCACTACCGAAACGAAATATAAAATAAAATACACACAGCACAGTGAACTTTTTTGTTTGAAAATCGTTTCGAATTTTCTTTCGGTGTCTATATGTACTATTAAATGGTGTTTTTTTTTATTTTATATGAAAATTCACAAGAAATGTTTGTTTCTTCTCGTTTTCGTTTCGTCGTTTTTATTTATTGTGATGAAGAGAATAATAAAAGCACACACGATGTGAAGTGTTCATAATAAAAATAAAAATGGCGGCTGGCTAAAACGTAAATACGCCAATAAAGCGAGAACTTGAAATCATTGTCATTTTTTTATGTTTCTCTCACGCTTGCCACCGCTCTTGCGTTACTTCGATTCTTTTATTCACTCTTTCCCTGTCTATGTTGGTTATGTGTGTGCACTGCACTGTACGTGTCTGGCCTCACGAATTTCGAATCAAAATATTTTTATTTTATTTAAATTAGATATTGGTTGTTTTTTTATTCAATTCGTCGATTTTTAGCTGAATGTTAGATTTAGTTGCTTAGAAAATACTCCTTTTTCTTTGAAAAACAGAAAAAATACCTCACTAATCATCGAAATCGTATGCAATGTTGTGTGATGTCTACCACAAACTGAGCTGAAATCCATTAGCAACTCAACAGCAACAGCTGTTCAATAATGTTTATAGTGTGCGTATGTGAAAGGCTAATGTGATTGTATTTGTTTGAGGTAGATGCGTTTTTCTGTTGCCACTGAACCAACTTCACACTAAAGTTTTCAAAGTTTTTTTTTAGACATTCAATTGAATACAGAATTAACCATAGTCTTAAAGCATTCCATAATTTTTTTTCTATTTTCATTTTTTTTAAAAACAATTTTGGTTCATCAAAATTGAATGCGATGAAATTTTTTTGATTTTTGCATAACAAACATTTCAATTTGATAACAAACTGACCATGACATTTGAATCAACTTCATGTCGTTGAAATACAATCACATATATTTCTATCAAATGACGATCATCAACTAAAACAGTCTCATAGAGTCTAAGCAGTGAGCAGAAGCGGTTTGCAAGGAAATCCAATAACATAACACATCTGTAAATTGATTTCATTCAAAAGTAAATATTTCGCCTAATTTTTGATTTGATTGCATTTGAAATAAGTTTTATTTTCGATTTTATGTGATATCAATAAATTGCGCACAATGTTGTATTTTACTTCATGTTTTTTTTCACACTAACACGATAAATTTCGATTCTAATTGCTAAAGGAATGCTTTTTAATCCATTTGTATACATGCTTATGACCATTTCATATAGCAAAATTCGGATTCCGTCATCAAACAAAATTTGCATATCGATTTTTATCCAAAAAAAAATTGGGCAATATGCTTATAGTTAATCATATGTTTTTTCATCACATGATAATTTACACTTCTTCTTTGAATTGTATAATGTACATTTTTATGAATTTCCCTTGAAATTGCTTCATGTCTTTACAACTTTGTTATTATTTAAAAAAAAAAATTAGATTATTCAGCTCATCACTAATAAATAACGGTAATATGGAAAGAAAATATATATTGCGATAATCTACGTGTTAAACATTATTGTTCTACAAATGTAAATGGCATGTGCGAACAAATTGTTACTCATTCATCAGTGATTTGTTAAAATAATACGTGTGTTGGCAAAATTGCGTAAATATTCAAAACATGACATAAATAACAAAACAAAATATTGCTTCAATTGTTTCATTATTCCAAAATCGAATAGAATTTCCAGTTATGAAAAAAGCTCGATACCATTGTAACTTTCTCGTCGATGCATGATTAAATCAATTTCCAATGGAGAATGAAAAAAACAAAAGAGAGAAGAAATCGGAACGAAGAACATGTTTCTTAGCGGAACGTTGCATAAAAAAAAGTATTATGATTGTTGATCTCATTCACGTAGTACGCAGCTATTAACAAACTTGATCGTAGTAAACTATTGCATATAATCGAAACGCTTCAATTGTTTTCCAAAATCGTAAGAGGTGCCACTTCATAAGATAATAATCAATAGCGAGACAATTTCATAAATTTTTTAAATGACAACCGTGTTTTTTATGCGTTAGTATTAATCAATGTCCATGATCATACTTAATTTTTAATTTTTTAACAAATAATTTTTGCTGTATTGTCAAAAACTTAAACACAGTGCGGATCGTTTTGTATGGATACATAGACACATCAGATGAAAACAGAAGGCAACTTTGTCGAGACATTGAAAAATTGAATTGGCTACATTCGAAATGTAGTTCACAAAATACTGCCGAGCATGGCACCGAATATTATCTCTATACTGCTGAATAAAAGCTCTCTGACGAACCTGTTGGTCTAATATATTGCGAAAATTATTGAGAAGCCAAGGATAATTGTTCAAATAATGCTGAAAGCGGATTTGCTGCACAAGAGAATTGTCAAATTGAGCCATGTAGTGTTCAATGAAGATCTCTAATACAGTAGCTTTTTTATATGAAATCTGTCACACTAACGCCCTCACTCTATCGTTTGGCGAACTAAACAGAATAAAGTTTAATATAAAAGTAAAGTCTCCATCAGGATATTTTATACAGCCGGTGTCAAGATCAATAAAACTGTTAATAGAATCTGCCATTTTCACGCAATTTTGCGATGTGATTGCCAGATTAAGAATATAAATAAAATAAATGAACGGAATAAACGAACTTAACAGAACAGAATAATTCGCACGAGTGTATGACAAGTATGTAAGAGAACAATAACATTACGTTTTGTATCTATCTGTCAAATGTCACACTCACACTTATGAGTTTACGTATGGAGATTTTAACAAAATCATTTCTACAAGATCTACACACTCTACACCCGAGGCTTTTTAAGTTAAATTAAAACGCATATAAATTTATGTTTTTTTTAAATAGAAATTATCTATTGCTAATTGTGCTAACTTCACTTTCAAAACAAAAAAATGAAACAATTTATTAAATTATTTTTCAACAATTTTTGGAATAACATATGCGCTCATTCTCAAACTTGTGAAATAATATCCCATTCTATATATAGATGGCACTGTCTATACGAAGTTCGGCAAACAAAGCATTACGCTTATTGAGCGCATTACACCTCTTGTTCAATGTCTCGACAAAGTTGCCTTCTGCTTTCGTCTGAAGTGTCTATGTATCCATAAAAAACGATCGGCGCACTGCGTTTAGGTTTTTGACAATACAGCAAAAATTATTTGTTAAAAAATTAAGTATAATCATGGACATTGATTAATACCAGTGATGGTTTTTTCCTATCTAAATAGCGCTAGCTATTCGCAGCATCTATATAGCATTGCTGCCCAGATGCTGAATTGAAGCGGTTGCGCTATTCAGACAGGAAAAAACCATCACTGAAAAAAATTCCATTAATCAAAGAACACTAAGAATACAATGCCAAAATTTTGAAGTGGTTTTAACAAGATAATCCTAGAAATTGAGTGTAGAGTACATATGGTAATTATATCGTACTACTAGAAAGCTAACATGTGTCGAACATTAACTCTGGCATTTACATCATTTATTATTATTTGTTTTTATGAGAGACCTTTTTCCTCATCGTTTTTTTTTCCACTCTAATTACACAGTTTGATCTAGATTTTAATCGACTTGTGTGAAAATGGCCAAATTAGATGAACGAATTGGGTTCCTTGGTGGTGGCAATATGGCTTTTGCAATCGGTTACGGTTTAATAAATCGAGGTATTTGATTTTTAAAAGAGAAAATTCTGTTTAAAATTAAACCGCAGAAAAACTAAATCTAGTTTTTTGTTTCACTTAGGAATAATTAAACCGGCCCAAGTTGTGGTGAGCGGACCAAATTTAAGTAATTTGGAGAGATGGCGTCTTTTGGGTGCAAACATTACCGAAGACAATGGCGTTACGGTAACGAAATGCGACATTATTTTTATCTGTGTCAAGCCACACTTATTGCATACATGTGCAAGTCAAGTGGAAGGAAGCATTGATCGTGTTGTTTGTGATAAGGACAAACTGTTTGTATCCGTTTTAGCCGGTATTTCACTTGATCAATTGGAATTGGTAAGACTGCTTCATTTTTTATGCAAATTGTGAACATAAAATTGAATATATTTTTTGATTATGATTTGCAGGCCTTCAGTTTTATGAACAATTTGAAAATAATTCGTTCAATGCCGAATACACCGATGCAAGTTGGTGAAGGATGCACCGTTTATACACCCGGTCGTTATGTAACCACACAAGATCTGGAAAAAACTCATTTAATATTGAACTCATTGGGCATTGCTCAGCAAGTACCTGAAAAATGGATCAATGCCGTTGCAGGTGAAATCAATGACTTTTTCTTTTAAACAAAATCAACTGAAGAAATTTATTCAATTTTCTTATTCTGCCACAACAGCAATGGCAGGAAGCGGACCGGCCTATGTAAGTTTATGATTTTTTCTGACAATTGAAATAAATACAAAAAATTTCAAATCCATTCGATAAAGGTGTTTACGGTCATCGAAGCGATGGCAGATGGTGCTGTTAAACAAGGTATACCACGTCAAATGGCACTTCAATTTGCAGCCCAAACTGTGTTGGGCTCTGCCAAAACTGTCATACAAACTGAAAAGCATCCGGCGGTGTTGCGTGATGAGGTAAGAGATCCGAATTTATGCGGAAAATTTGATTAACATTAACACGTATTTTATTCATGAATAGGTATGCAGCCCGGGTGGCTCCACAATAGTTGGCATGCATGAGCTCGAAAAAATTGGTATCCGGAATGCCTTTATTAATGCTATCGAAAAAGCGGCTGAAAGAA
The DNA here is from genome assembly GCF_009176525.2 of Contarinia nasturtii. Classification (NCBI taxonomy): domain Eukaryota; kingdom Metazoa; phylum Arthropoda; class Insecta; order Diptera; family Cecidomyiidae; genus Contarinia; species Contarinia nasturtii. The sequence continues at coordinate 9,005,211 of NW_022197544.1, forward strand.
ACCAAGAATTGGGAAATTTCAAAAAGTAACACTTTTATGATCTGTTGTCGTTCTCGAATATTTATTGTTGACATGTGAAAATATTCTAAATAAAAACATAAAACTAACAATATTCAAAGAAATCGAAAACTTTCAATTCTAACTCTAAATCTCTAATGCCTTCTTGTTCTTTTGATCTGAATATTGTAAACCATGGATGTTTAAAAAAAAAAATGAAAAATAATTTTGAAAATTACGTCTCTGGAAAGTTATGCAATGGGGGCTATAATAATTATTATCTAGTTTTTGTTTTTATTCACGTATTCAACGCATCGGCTTGGATCGGTGGGGAAATATTCTTGACATTTGGTCATTAGTCGTTTGAGTCCTTGAATGTATTTGCGTTGTGTTTCATCGTTCATAACATGAGCGACATTTTTTGAGAAAATCTTTTCACGACCGGTACGAGCATGAATACCAACCATAGTCACACCGATTGGCCACGGTGCATTTCCGATGGCCATTTGTAAATATGCATCGCTCGCTTTAATATAATTTCGTGACAATAAATGTTTTATAATTTCCGTTAAACTGTCCAAAATATCGTCGGGAATTTGTCGTGTTTTGAGTTTTCGTAGCAATGGTTTCATATAAACTTTTGTTTGGTTATAGGTGGCACGGGCGATTTTTACATTTGTCGTATGGTCTTTCTGTGAATTGACTTGTGCATTCCATAGTTTAAGTAAAAATTCCAGGAGTGTACTAATCACCAAGTGGTCATGATCTTTGTTACCGCGTCCCAAACGCTTTGCCATTTCTTGAATTTCATCATAGGTTATCGATTCATCTAGCACATCGATTTCTTGTTGCTTGTTATCCTTTGCATGATTCGCCTCGGATGAGTCTAACATTTCTTTTAAGTATTGTTGATCAACTTCATCCATAGCTTCTTGGAAATCGTTTCGAAAACCATGCTGTACTTCGGGCTGCATAATTTCAATGTGTCGTAATCGCAAAAATGCATTGCGATCGCTTTCACCGAATAATCGAATTGGCTCATTTCGATCTCGCAGACGACGAATAACTTCAATACGTGGTAACTCTTTCTGCTCGGGACTTAAATTCGATTTCATTTCTGTCAGACAAGAAAAAAGGCATATAAAAAATAAAATTACGAATTATGCACACAAATAAGGAATGAATTACTTACGTGAGTCGGAACTTTTTTCAGGCGTTGATGCATTATCGTTCTGTTTACCATGTGATGCTGAATTCGTTTCTTTCTCCTGTGCCAACAAGTCTCCGCGTCTGAAGAACTTCTTTTTCGAATTCTATTGAATTTAAAAATGTGATTTTCATATTGAGACAAAACGATTTCAATGCACACAAATAAATTTAATACTCACCACCAAATTTTTATCCTCTAGCAATTTCCGCTTTCGCTCAATTTCTGCTTTTAAAATATCCATTCTTTCAATTTGTGTTTATGACAAAAATTATTGAAGTTGGATCAAAATGTATTCGGTTTTTTTATTCTTTTATTTACAAAGTTTGTTTTCCAACAACACGAAATATTCCACATGAATTGAAACAAAATGTCAAAACGAACCATTGTTGTCACTGGCATGAAGTTGGCGCTACACAATTACTTCAGATGTATTATATGGCGGTCGATTTAAAATGAATATGTCATGAAAATTATAAGCGTTCAAAACATACAATATTTGTTTACTTCTTGAAACAAACACAATAAAATTCAGGTAATAAAATATTTGGAGCGCAAGAATTTAATATGCAACTTAAAGCAATGGCACATTTTGGTGCATTATAAGAAATTTTTTGTCTCACTATGCCTGAAATACGTTGAGAATATCGTTTTCATTTGGACTAGTTATAACTTACTAGTTTTATTTACTCAACCCTTAACTGAGAAAACATAATAATTCTGCGAGATGGTTGACTCCTTGGGCTAGCTACTCCTTTTTTTGCATTACACTCGGCATTAAAATTATAAATATTATTTGCGTTTATAATTTATTTATTACTTGTTGCTATTTTGAATCAATTTAAACATCTATTAAACACATAATTTAAAATGAAAGTAAGGTCTAATTTTGTTGAATATATTGATTTTTTTTACCGATAAATGCGGTTTTACTTAAGTTAAAACTAAAAAATTTACTATTCTCTACGTTGACAATTTTTTAACAACTATAATAATACTATATTCTTCATGTGTATATGTAACAGCTTAAGCAATCTTCAAAAGTAAGAAGCTCGGCTTCTATGTGTTCAATTGATTGGTACTTTAATAATTTTATTTGTCTCCAGCATGACAGGAAGTTGCTGAAATCAATGTGAATTATTAAATATATCGAGATTTTAGCACGGTATCTGGTGACTATGGTTAGAGTGTATTTTTTATTCGTATGGATAATACGAGTATGGTATAGTTAAAAATAAAGTATTTTTAATACTTACTTCTTTTGGATAGATCCAATCGTAATAATTTGAAATTTTCACCTGCACTTGTGGCCACGGGTGAACTACATCTCCCATACCCCAGGATATAATACCGACGCATACTCTTTCATTTGTAGTCGTATTGTGTAAAAATGAGCAGCCTGAAATAAAAATGTTATATTAGTTATACTATATATGAAAATTTCTAACAATTTATATAAATGTTTTAGAATAAAAATAGCATATTTAACAAAATTCAATCTCTACCTCCAGAATCCCCTTCCGCAAAAAATTTCATCGTTTGATTCCCCAAACAGAACATATTTTCAGTCACAATATCGCCTTCTGGGGCGTAATCTTTTTTACATTCTTCAAAATCTAAAATTGGCAGTTGAATGTATCGCAGTAAGGAGTCTGAATTGCTGTATTCTGAACAGCCCTGAACGTCCATAGCCACAAGCAGTTAACAGTGTTCCCACTTTTTTATATATATATATATCACTTGAATTAGCAATTCTTATTGGACCGATTGATGCTGTAAAGTTAAGCGGGGTTTTCAATGTCAAAACGGCGATATCATGGTCGTTGGCAACACCAGTGTTGTAATCTGGATATACATTTATGTCAGATACATTAACAACAGTTCCACCATAGGTTGCATTAAGGGATCCTGCTCTGATGTAAATATTTGATCTATTATATACGCAGTGCGCAGCCGTCACTATTCTTTGGCGATCAATTATAGACCCACCGCACCACATATTGGATTCGTAATCTTCAACTGCCACATGATGATTAAACAACTTTTTTTGAAGCTCCTCCGTTACAGGATCTCCACCTATCATTTTCACTTCTTTTTGCTTTATAGCAGATATTGTTAAGAATATTGTTACAATTAGGAATTTAAGCAACATTTTGTAGCCCACCACTTTTTTCACACAAGAAAATAAAATGGGTGTAGCTTTAATACAAAGATAGACACTGAATTAGAGAAAATTACTTGACAAAAAAAAATACAAAAATTGCATCCGTCGAGAATGGGGCTTGGATAATAAATAAGAATGTACTGAAAGAAAAACGTTGTTACAGCATTCATTATATATTTCAACTTTTCAACACATTTCATATGAATTTGCTGAATTTGTTATTTTTACGTACTTTTTCTTAAACAGTTAATGTTTATTATGCATATTTTAATAACAAACTTTTTGTTTAACAAAATTTATAAAAATACAAATATTCAGTAGTTTGTTGTACTGACTCTTTACAAGGTCGCATAAGTAATTTTAAAAATATCGTTTTTTTGTTTTTTTGTCAAATGATGAAATTGCATTCGTCTAATGAAATGGAAACTTGTTGAATTTGTATATGTATTTTATGGAAACGTACGAGTATTAAAAGAGTATCGTTCTATGAGCTTGGAGCGGACCCAATGAATGTCAGATAAATTACGTATATATACACTGTATATTATACAGCCTATATTCGACTTTTTTGAAAATATTAAATTAATAAAAGCCAAAGTATAAGATTTTTATTGGTTTCTGCTCCCAGAAAACAGTTTAGTTTAGAAAAATTGTTAATCTCAAATTGTCCCGAGGTATATTCTTTTGCAAATTAAACATGCAAAAAATCAAATATATAATCAAGTATCGTTTTTTGTATGTATTGGAACTTTATCTTTGTAAACACGGTGAAAATATTACAAATATGTGACATATGTGTATGGGAGGCCGATATTTAAATGGCCGACCGGCCACTTTTCATTATTTGCCAATGACACCATGACAATTTTGTATTTTACAAGCACAAACAGGCGCCAAGTGATAGCTCATTTCAAGGCCTTTCCAACACACAAGAGATAAACCCAACAAATTATTATAGGATTCTTATTAAAAAAATGAATTTGTAAGGTTTCC
>NW_022197544.1:9019571-9088629 GCF_009176525.2 Contarinia nasturtii
GTATTTTAACATAGATTTTTCATTTTGAATTGGTGTCTACCCCCTAGGTTTAACGCGTTTATAATTGTTGTGCTATACGTGCGCCTCAACTGTATGTTGAAAAATGACCATTCAACAAAGAGAAAGTTTGTCTTTATTGAGAAACGATAATATTGTACAGCCCTACGAGCTTCAGTTCAATACAAACATTCACTTGATCCGCACGTCTTTTATTTCTTTACTGAAGTCAATTAGATAACTTTATTTGACGTGTTAGGCGTCAGGCACTTACAAAACCTGCTTTGCACTATCTAAAATTTGTGATTTTTTCTTCTATTTGCTAACAAAATTGAAATGCGCATTTCCATATTCTTATGGTTGATTAGTGCTCTTCCAGGTAAAACAGTTCAGTGATTTTTCTTGAGTGCAGTTTTCAATATTCTTTGTATTTTAGGGCGACAAATCAATGCGAGGCGCCAAGATGCCCCAATAATCACCGCGATTAAAAATGGTATTTTGTAATGTGAATTGTTAATTATAGTTGTTTTTTCACTCTACAATTTATACGTGGCATTTTTCTGAGTTAAACACACTAAATTTGAATGCTGAATTTTTTTAGGAAACAATAAATTCCTCGAATTTGGATGATTATTTTTAAATCTTTAAATTCTCTACAATACAAAAATCACAATAATTATTAATTATTAAAGTACATTATATTGAGTTGAAACTAATAGTAGTAGTAATTCAATGCAGGAAACGAAAACATCATTCAAGATCTCATTGACGATGGAGCGGATGTCAACATTGCAAATGAAGATGGGAACATACCATTGCATATTGCAGCATCGAATGGTAATTGAAATAAAGTAAAATCAACTACAAGAAGTGAAATAAATGAATCCTTTCATTTAGATTTGCCGACGGTTGTTGAATTATTATTACGCAATGGTGCAAGTGTCAACGCTGTGAACAAACTGGGGTACACACATTTTCAGTTGTTATATTCAGTTGTTTAACCTTTATTCTCTACAGGTATACACCATTATATGTGGCTGCTGTGAATGGTAATTGAAATAAGACAAGACCTTACAATTCTAAATAAATGAAATAAATTTATTCTTTCATTTAGGTTATGAAAAAATTGTCGAACTATTAATTCATAATGGTGCAAGTGTAAACTTTGTGGACAAAGAAGGGTACAGTCCTTTATTTTCAGTTATTTCTGGAGGTAATTTAAATAAAACTAATCTATTTTGTGATTGCCAAAAGAATTTGGCTTCGGATACCGGCCAGTATCGTGTAAATCGATCGTCGAGACATACAACGTCTGCGCATGAAGAGAACCAAACATACATTATTTTTTTAACTCGTCAACAATCTTATAGGTGATGATAAAATGGTCGAACTGTTAGCTTACAATGGGGCAAGTGTCAATGTTGTAAATGGACAATTGATGGATACACCGACGCCGTTGCATTTAGCAGCTGTCAAAGGCAATTTAAAAAAAAAAAACACAAAATAAATTGATCAAAGTGAATTGAAACAAATTAATCCTTTCATTCAGGTTATGAGAAAATTGTTGAAATTTTAATTCACAACGGGGCAAATGTCAACAGTTTAAATAAAGACGGAAATACGCCGGTATATATTTTTCTTTATTGCAAATTTTTGAATATCTAGAAGCTCCTTTTAATATTGCTGATTCTTCTTATTGATCAACATTTTTTTTAGCTTCATATGGCTGCTCATAATGGTAATTTTGAAACACCGAAATCAATCAAGTAGAGCAAAAATCATTGAGGTGGTGTTCAAAAGAATTTCAATTGAATTCAATAAGAAATCATTGGTTTTATTCACAGGCAAAGACAAAGTTGTTGAAATTCTACTTCGTAATGGCGCAAATCGCAAAGTCACAAACCAAAAGAAACAAACCGCTAGAAACTTGGCTAGAGAAAAAGGTAGATGAATTGAATATTAACAATATTTCTTTGTAACGTAAATAATCCACTGTTTTCAGGTTACTCAAAGATCCTTGATTTACTTAGAAAAACATTCACTGCACAAAATGGTAACTACCAAATAAAATTCTAAACAAGCATTCACAAAGAGAATGCTTGATTCTAAACTCAATTGAAATTCGTCTTTTTTTCGAAACAGCTTGTGATTCGTATTCAAATCTTCAAACAGACGACACTTTGAATGACGATCCTGCAGAAGCTGCTGAATTTCCATGGATGGTAAACCATTTGAAATAATTCGTTTTGACGACAGCTAATATTCTACTACTTATTTCTTGTTAAGGTTGCTTTGGGCTACGTCGATGAAAAAAATAAAATTAATTTTAAATGTGTAGGCACAATTATATCAAACTTTTTTATACTGACAGCAGCACATTGTACAACATTGGCACGTCAACTCTCTGTAGTTCGAATTGGAGTGAGTGAAAAACTTTTGATCTCGATTAAGAAAGACAATTTTAAAGATTGACTCGTATTTTTTTACTTCTAACAGTTAAATTTGATCGACGACGACATGATGAATCCAAATAGTCCCCAAAATCATAATATAGAGGTGATTTATGATAAACACTTACGTATTGTTGAAATTATTATTTATTTACTCATAATCATTTTAAATAGCAAATCATACGGCACCCAAACTATTCATCAACATCATCGAAGAATGACATTGCGTTGATTCGAGTCACACGATCCATCGAGTTTTCAGAATTTTCCAGACCAGCCTGTTTACAAACACTTTCAAGTGACATAAATCCAAAAGCAAATCTCATTGTTACCGGTTGGGGAATGATTTCTACAGCGCGTAAGTTTGAACAAAAATATTATATTATAATATCAAGTTAATTTGCCATTTATTTCAAAATATAGGACGTAATAGATCGAATGTACTGCTCAAGGCCAATATGACAACATTGCCACTGGAGGAATGTAATAGTACGATTTTTGAATATAACCAACACCCAAATGGTGCATCTTTTCGAAATGGGGTCAGTGAGAGTCAGTATTGTGCACGTGATGTGAGAATGAAAAGCGATAGCTGCCAAGGATACAATGGTGGACCACTTCAAATCTATCGTTCTGATTCAAAAATAGCCAAAATTGTCGGCATCGTTTCGTTTAGTACCGGCTGCGAAACAGACAGGCTACCAAGTATTTTTACCAGAGTGTCTTACTATTTGGACTGGATCGAATCAAACGTTTGGCCAAACGGCGTCAATTCCACATTTAACTGAAGAAATACAGAAATAAAAACAAAAATATTGAATAATTACAATTTTTAAAAAATTATTTTATTAAAAAAACAATACGATTAAATTACGGTTTTTAAATAATTGAAAATGCTAATGAAATTGATTGTTTATTACGACGATGGTCTCCTAATTGGTTACAAAACTTAGTATTCGAATTTTCGCATTTATATGTCTGAGCGCTCAGCTCAGCGAATATATCACATTTCCGAACATTGGTAAATACAGAGTAACATACAGAACTATCGCCAGTTATAACTGAGTGAAAAAGCAGTAAAAAATACAATTTCACTGATAATGTGTAGTACTTGATCTTTATTTTCTGTAGTTTTGTTTTAATTTGAACCATCAATTGGCTGCAATGAACCATAAATGGGCATCTCAAATTCAATGTTTTTTTGTTTCGTTTTTTAGGAGAAAAGAGAGAATGAAAGCATGAGCATGAGTGTGAATTTATGTCACTTTCTTCAGGTTTATCTTTTTCAGCATTTGATTCCATAAATGATTTATTTAAATTGATAAATTTCTCGCGATCATCAGGTCATAAGATCGGAAATGGTCTCTGCAAGACTATTGAATAATGGGCGTGTCTCGGGATCGGATTTCCAACATGACATCATAATTTCGTATCTAAATTTTTTATTTCTTAGTCATTGTTATATTGCTTAAAAGATAAAAACCATTTCTAACTTACATAGATTCTGTGGCATATTCTAGTTTGCTCAATCTATTTCCGTTTTGGAAAAAGTCCTGCAAATATGTTAAAAGTGTCAATCATTTCAGAATATGGCTCCGATCCAAGTGAAAAAAATGTTTGGCTATTTTGGTATGATCACTACTACTACATAGTCCGGTCAAAATTAAGTTCATGAGAAGCAAATAGTCAAAATTCATAATAGATTTATAAATTCAATCGGATAGAAACAAAAGAGAAACATTTCAATTGAAATCGACTTTGTAACGACATAAATTGAATCTTTAAATCAGCTGAAAAATGACATTAGACAGTCGACCGGCGTGAAGTTGTCGCTGTTTAACCCCCTCTCAAAGCAATCGGCAGTGACTTTTTGTTTATCAACAATTTGCATGTTCGACATCCATCTGAAACAGCGAAATGATGACAATCAAAATAAATAATATAGATGCAGAACGCCCATTCAAACGAAAGTCATCAAAGAAAGTTAAAAAATACACAAAATTTGTAAAGTATTTTTGATTTTATTTTTCTTATTGAAGAAAGTTTGGTAAATGAAAAGCGTGTCTTATTAAATAACACGTCAAAATCATTTATAAATAAAACTTTGTAAACGCCGATCTGTTGTGATATGTTTGTTTTATATTATTGTGACATTGTATTTGGGTGTTCCACGCAATATAGATGAATTAAATTACGTTCAGTATATAAAAACATTTACATTTACATCTTAGTCACGTTCCGTGTGCTTACAAAAATGTATCATTTTAATGAATATATACAAAGAGTGATTGTGATTGAAAATTGGATCATAACATGAGTTGTGTGTCAATATTATGAACATTGTTTGTTAAAATATGAATTAAAAATGAGTTATATAAATATAAAACAGGACATGGGCAAAATCTGAGATTTCAGTGAATTGATTTTAATGCGGGTATCAAAAACAACATGAATTCCTTGACTCAAAACAATTCTAATTAAATGCGCACATTTACAAAGTCTAATAATCAAATTGAATTCATGAATCACGTTTTGTGCGCGAAAACAAAAAAAATCTACATATTATTCGAATTACCGTTTGTTTACATATTAAAAATCAAATATCACATTCAATTGGCGTGCATTGAATTGACTTGAGTTGAGGTAAGGCTATTGATAAGAACACACATTTTTTTTTTTTAAATATTTAGCACATTGGATTAAGTAAACCTAGTTCATAGGGCGAGATAGATTTGTTATTATGCCAATTTGTTTATTTAGATATCGAAAAACTTAGTCAACAAATCGATAATGAACACATTTCACATTCCGAATTTCTATTTATAGTAAAAAATACTTCAATATAATGAGTAATGGTGACGATTAGAGTGAAAGAATGGTGTACTTTATTTTATCGTAAATCAAAATGTAAAAAAAACATTATTTTTCGTTCTCAATTCATTCAATGCTGGTATTTTCGATACGAACGGATGAATGTTCTCTGTAAAAATTGAAATGCAAAAAGTAAAACAACAGCGCATACAAATGTTTATCGCAAAAAAAAGAATGCACCCTAATTAAATTGAACTGGCTTGTACAGATAAAGTCAACAGTTTACGACTCCTACAGGTATTCAAAAAGAAGAAAAAAATTCATTTGCATTCTTCGTCGATTTCATTGATTGATGCAACCATTATCAGCGTTGTTTCGATTATGGCTTTCTTGTTAATAATCGAAAGCCATAATTTGATGCTGTGCACCAGATTAAATGCTTCCGTCTCTGCATGTGTGCTCTCAGTCGCAAGTTCTGCGCTCGCTTTCTCATCAATAAACAGTAGAATGTCGATGCATACAAATACAACGGCCTTTTCACCAAGTTCATTGAAGAAACCGATATTGTTACACTTCTTTTTTTTTCAAATAAGTTTAATAACTGTCCACAAATACCGAATGAAAACATCGACACACAGAGAGATACACATGGTCACACAGTAAAAGAGATTGAGATTTCTGAGAAGCATTTCACATTGAACGAAACGGGTATGGTGTGTATCGGTATTTTTTTTTTGTGTTTTTGTGTTGCCGCATTGATGTTGTAGAAGTACAAAAATTTATGCCATCGTGTTGTTGTCTCGCTGTGTATTGATGCATACGAAGCCGTATTGCAAACGATTTAACTGGGTATCGTCCGGTGTCGGTCTCGGTCTCCATTTCAGTCGGTTTGTAAAACTCAGCCATAATAGAACTAAGCTCCATCTGAAACACGCGCGCGAACTTGAATACAGCCCGCTAAAACATTTAGCTGTGTGATCTTACAGAACGGCCAATCTTCAATCATAATTAGGTGAAAATTAAGTGTGTGTGTGTTTATATTTTCCAATAGAAAATTTTCAGAATTGAATTAAAAATCGTTAATAATTTGTTTGATTTTAAGGAAAAATCCTCATTTTCTCGAATTATACGTAATCTTTTGATTTCGAATGAAAATTACTCATTGCAAATCGGAAATTTTACATAGTCATCATTTAAGTAGAATTTTGGCCAGACTTTAAATTACGCATGCATTGATTACTCTTTGTTGATGACGTTTTTTGTTAATTGCACTTATTCACAATTTGGCAAAAACAAAACATACACGTTTCACTGAAACGCACTCGGAATAAAACCCGAATAAATTGTGTCGCAAAAATATTCATTATTCAAAGGATAAAAAAGTATAAAGAGCTAATATGTTATTGAATTTTTGAGTCAGTTTTTTTCTTTATTCTCAACTAACAAGTCATCGAAACGTGTTTACGTACGCTTAACTTTCGTTGAAACGAATTATTAATTAAAAAATAAATTGATTTAAATGGTTGTTTACCTCCAGCGTTAACATTGAGCCTAGTTCATTACTGCGTCAAGCTCAAACATCGATCAGAACATATAATGTTCACCCAGAGTTCACTGATTTATATCACCAATTGCCACATTGTTGTGCTCTCTCTCTCTCTCTAAGTTCAGTAGCGTCATTTAAATCATTTAGTTACATTGTTTTGAACAAACATCGAGATTTCATCATAAATTTTACAATAGAAGTTATTCTATCAAATCAATTTAGCTTTGATAACTAATCCACATTGAAGTCTAATCAGAATTCACATTTGATTCGGTTCAATAGTAATGGCTGAAAAGATCATGCATTGTTCACGCCCAAACTATCATAAAATGCATTATTTCCTACAAGACAATTTTTTTTCTAAATATGTTTAGAAAATGATAATATTTATGGCCAGCAATAAAACAGTATACGATCAAAACTGCTGACGTCTTGTGCTCTAGATTTTTGAAAAAACGACAGCTCATTGCATTTTGAAAAATGCAAAAGCCAATTAAAAAATTGACTGATAAAACTGTTCAAAAAAAGAATAATGAAAGAAAAAATGAGAAAAGAGATAGGAACTTGCTTATTCTCAAGTGTTTTAACAATCGCATTTTTTGAAGAGATTAAAAAATCAAAAAAAAATGAAAAAACACAGAAATGATTCAATATCAGTCGGTATCTAAGTAAATAAAATAATATTCTGAATTGTAATGATCGAAAGGCATTTCGAAAAATTCTGATTAAAAATGATAATGTGTCTATATCACCTCCGGTGATATCAATTGTTTACATACAGCAATTTTTCAAAAAATCATCATCATTTTTTCGAAAAAAGATACAATTACAAGTGCTTTTGAATTGACGCACGTACAATTCAAATAAATTAGGGTGCAGAGAAAAGCGAACACAATATCTCAATCAAGAATGGAATACATTTAAATTTCATCGAACTTACGTACGCAAATCGTGCATTATTTTACTGTCACAGATACCAAATCAGCCGATTTATTCACGTGTATTTAGATGCATAATTGAAAGAAAAAAACAAATACAAAGATATTTCATTCATCGATTTTGACTGATAAATCGAATAGAATAGTTGTTCTATATATAATCAATGAGCTGTCAATTGTTTAGCAAATAGATTTCATTCGAGCCAAGAGTTTGAATCATTGAACTCGAGTATTTTGTTCACTAATTATTCTGTTATGTTTATTTTGTAACTATAGCATTGCGGCAAGCGTGTTTTTAAATTCAGTAAATAGTCATGGGAAATGGGATCGTTTTTCCATTGATATAATCAACTTTTAACGAACGCGTTTCGTTAGTTGTTACAACAGCATCCTGCGTGGATATGTTTTGATATTACATCTTGCCATACGAATTCCCGTATATGTTAAATTAACTTATCAAGCAAGTCAGTACAATTTGCGTTTCAGCACATTTTTCGAAATGTCTTTTATCGCTCTAAAATTACGGTTCAAGAACTACAGTGATTTTTAGAAGATTTGGTTGACTTGAATTGTCTTGGATTTGTTACTGGGCAAATGATAATAACACAAAACCTACCAAAACTATATTTAAAATGGGCTTGAGAACTTTATCAATTCATATTTATTCGACGTAGATAGACCTTGAAAATTATTTAATCTAATTTTTTTAAAAAGAAATTTAGATGTTTTTTTTCAATTGATTTCCACCTGGTTCCGATTTAGTCACTTTTTACAACAAAACGGAACAAAACAAAAAATAAGGGACAGCCAAAGATCACCAGTATCAAAATATTCACGTAGATATTGAATAAAAAAGAACAAATACGTTGACTCCGATGAATAAATAAACGAAAAATGATTAAGAAAACACTTTTAATTTGAGTCTTGAATTCTTGATTTTATGAAATAAAATTTCTATTATGTGTTGACTCAAATTAATGGTGTTTTTTTTATCACTTTTCTTTTATTTATTTACGCAGATATTTGAATATTTTTAAGTTATTATTTTCGTAAATTCTAAATGGTTAAAAATTACTGAACGATAGCCTATCTTGGCCAATTTAGATGCCTACAGATAACATCAACCCAACGTGAATCAGAAGGTCACATGCACATTCCGGCACTATCAATAATTAAATTTGTCTCAATCAACTCCTTTCTTTCCGACCATAATTTCATACCGTCGGGATAGTTAAACGAATGATTTTATAACGCTGTGTACTGTATTGCATGTATATTATTATTATTGGTATTTAGCGTGTCGAATAATCGTTTGTTGCTATTAGAAAATTGCATTTAATTACAATAATTGAGCAACATGTGTATAAATCATTATTTCATTTTAACTGAATTTGAAATTTGTTCTGTTTCTGATAGTTTTTGTAATGGTTATGAAGTCGATAAGAATATTGTGTATCATTCAAATTGAACGTACACCTCCTGAATTCGTATTCATTTATACAATGTTGAAAACAGACATTTTGCAAATCATTCCAACTACTTCATGTCTTCATTATGTCATCTAAAGAGAATTCTAAAAAAGTTGAAAGAATATTACGCAAAATTGTTGACATAGTTAGATATTGAATTTCATTGGGAACATAGACAGTTCGTTAAAAATGTCATTCAAATGAATGATATGGTTCTATAATTTCAAATTTATGTTGAAAATTATCGAGAAGAATGAATAGAATGCAAGAGTGCTAATTGAAGCCGTACGTATCGAACAAAATAAACTTTGTTTGTTTATTACCAGTTTATTTCAACGTGTGCAAGCAATATAAAGCCGGTCTTCTCTCTGTGTGCTCAATTCAAGCACGTTTCTAGAGCTGATAAATGCTACAGCAGGTGCTTGATATAATACACGATAGTAAGATACAAACATAGCGGATTTTTGCTCATTACCATGGATCGTTCAGAGGTGCCAAATTCCAGTTCTCAATTGTAAACGAGAAAAACAAAATTTGAGCATGAAACCACTGCCATAGCTACAATGAACAATGATGACATGTGACTCGGCTCCTAGTACGACGTACACGGAAGAGTAACACATTTTTTCAGATGAGTAAATAAAGTGAAACCAGCCAACCGTATTCATTTTTATCTCAAATGACTAATTGCCAGTCACATTAAAATCAAACAAAGACGAGACTGTCGCATCCGCGGAGTTGATGATGTTAATTAATTGACACCAATTTTTTGCTATTTTTTATCATTTGAAAAGTTTTTTAATGACAAAAATGCTTTGATTTGATTGTCTTTGACTGAAATTTTTCTCTAGCAGAAAGTCGGCACAATAAAATGACTACTGTGTTTACGTTGGTCATCAAACATTTCTTTTTTTTTTTGTTCATATTTTACAAGAAAAGTTAGCCGTTTATCCCCGATAGTCGCATATACGCAAAGAAACTCTTCTAATCTACGGCTTTTATTTTCTTACGTGCATATCCATAATAACGAAGAGCATGATAAGTGTTCATGTGCAGTAGGGTGGAACATTTTTGGCACAATTTTATGGCCATTTCAGAAAACATGTCTTATAGTCCCCAGATTCAAGATATGAAGAAATTTTCAACTTGCGATTCCATATAAGACAGCGACTTGAAAGGAAAGGAGGTACATTTTACTGGAAAATCATGAAAATTTGCAGTGACCCAATCACCATGAAAACTTGTGTATCTTATTTTCTGACCAAAATAAGTAATATCACCAAGTTTCATGAAATTTCAACCAAAAATAAAGGTGCCTTCTATACAAAACTTTCGATTTTTTGTTTTTGAGAAAAAAAATAAAATTTTAATTTAATTTTCGAATTGATTTCTCTTCTTCTGAGACAAAGTTCAAAAGTTTATCGTGCTATGTTTGGAAAAAGTGATTAAAGCAGGTAGAATATCACCATGGAATTGGTTCGAAATAATTAGGTATTGAATATGTGCGTAAGACTGGCTATAATAAGCCATTTTCAGTTCAATGTCTTTGATACTTACAGCCTACACAATACGGTCAACAAGTTAAATATAAATTGGACGTAAATCGAAACAAAAGCCCAAATTCTAAAATTTGAATTAATTTCAGAAATCGACTTTGTTTTGGAGATAACCGCTCAAAATCTGTTTAATTAATGTTCAGTGTATTTCTAGTTAATTATTTCGAATTGTTTAAGTTAAGACATTCCCCTTGAAACGTGAAATATACTGCCCAGGAAATGGGCTACTATACACATATAAAGATATTTGAAACGTGAATTTCATAAAAACCAGTTGACCAATCTGCATCATATTACAATGTAAAATAATTATAATAAAATTCCAATTTCAGACTTTTTTTACAGAGAATTATTGGAAATATAAATTAAAACGTAAGGATTCGTATCTAACTTCATATCTATCACACATGCAATTGTTTGGACAGTGAAAGCTGTTGTATCTTAAAGAGCGTCAAAAAATCTACTAAATTCGATCTGTCAAAGTGAAAACAATTCTGCACACACAAGTTTTTTATTGCGATTAAAATGTCGAATTACGTTCCAACAAAACAGCATTTGCGGGAAGCAATGCTTTTGTACTTTAATCAAAAGAAAAGTGCTGCTGAATGTCATCGTTTGTTGTCGGAAACGTATCCCAAATATTCAATTTCAATAAGTGTATGTGAAAAATGGTTTAGAAGATTCAGAAGTGGTGATTTTGACACGGAAGACAAAGAGCGTCCAGGCCAGCCGAAAAAATTTGAAGATGAAGAATTGGAATTGTTACTCGATGAAGATCCATGCCAAATGCAAGAAGAACTCGCTAAATCATTGGAAGTTACTCAAGCAACCATTTCACAACGTTTAAAAGCATTAGGGTTCATCCAAAACTTTGGAAACTAGTTGCCGCACGAATTGAAACCGAGAGATGTTGAAAGGCGTTTTACCATCTGTGGAATGCTGCTCGCAATACAAAAAAGCAAGTCATTTTTGGATCGAATTGTTACGGGCGATGAAAAGTGGATCCACTACGATATCCCAAAGCGAAAAAAATCATACGTTCGACGCGGCGAACCAGGACCATCGCACGCAAAGGAAGATATTCATGGTTTCAAGGTAATGCTCTGTGTTTAGTGGGATCAAAAGGGTATCGTGTATAGTGGGTGAAACAGTCACAGGAGATCGCTATCGACTACAACTGATGCGATTGAAGCGAGCATTGGACAAAGATCGGAAAAAATGGAGGGGAAAACACAACCGGTTAATTCTTCAACATGACAATGCTCGGCCACATATTGCAAATGTCGTCAAACAATACTTGTCGACAATAGGATGGGAAGTTCTACCCCACCCGCCGTATTCACCAGACATTGCTCCTTCTGATTACTACTTGTTTCGAACGATGCAAAACGAATTGGCAGGCAAACGCTTCACTTCTTCGGAGGAAATCGCAAATTGGGTCGGTTCGTGGTTTCGTTCAAAACAACAACCATTCTTTTGGCACGGAATCCATGAATTGCCTGGAAAATGGGAAAAAGTAGTGGCTAGCGATGGACAATACTTTGAATAAAAAAATGTGTACCATCCTCTTGAAATAAATGCCCAATTTCAGTGAAAAATCCTTACGTTTTAATTTATACTTCCAATAATATATTTGGATCATTCATATAAAATGAGCATCACAACCAATTCATATTGAGATTTCATTTATCAGTTCTATGTTCACCTTTATTTGCCCCTAAAAATGTAATTTTTTTTCATTCTTTCTGTTTAAAATTCAGAATTTTATTGCAATGGAACTATCGCAACGTACGGTCATTGCATTTTTACTGACCATCGCATTATTGTCGTCTCGTAAGTTACATTAAATTCACTTTCATTTCATTAAACATATTTTATAGAATGAAATGACTCAATCAATTTCAATTTTCCCCCATCGAGCAGATCATCTAGCCGAGTGTCAGAAAAAGAATGCAACAATAAATATATCAACACATGATGCGCTTGTCGTCGTCGAACAGTTCGAAACATTTGCAGTTCAATTGAAGTTAGTTTTATAAATTAAGACAGAAAAACAACATCTTTCAAAAAATTCATAAACAATTATTTTTTTTTGTATTCAACAGTGGCCTCATCGATAAAGAAGTTAATGTAACACTTAAAGTGTCACACGAAGGATTAGTACAACTCGAACCGAAAGTGTTAAAATTTGGTCCGAATTCTGGTGGCTTAGCAAATGTCAAGATAATTGGACAATCGGCGGGACACGTTGAAATCACAGCCAGCGCAAAGCCAGACGATGCCATTGAGTACGAATATTTAACTTGAATATCTATTAATCATTTTATAACCACCGATTCATTTTTTATTTATTTAGTACGGAGAATCTCTTCGTTCGTGTTGTGGTGGCTGTTTCAACTGATTTGATAACGATTTCATCAGCCATTGGTTGGTGCTATTTTGTGGCGTGGTCAGTGTCATTCTATCCACAGATTTACACCAATTTCAAACGAAAAAGTGTAGTCGGATTGAATTTTGACTTTCTATCACTGAACATTGTCGGTTTTATTTTGTATGGTATGTTTAACATTGGACTGTATTTGGTGCCGGAAATTCAGGTAACGAAAACAACATGAGAATCATTTTGAATTTATCACTAATAAATTGAATGTTTCAGGATGAATATGCTCGACGCTTTCCACGCGGTTTGAATCCAGTACAATTGAATGATGTTTTTTTCGCATGTCATGCCGTATTCGCCACTCTTATCACAATCTTTCAGTGTTTCGCTTACGAAGTTTGTACCATCATTTGATTTCGTTGGCCGAGTGAAAGTTTAATCAATTCACATTTGTTTACATATTTAGAGAGCTGATCAGCGTGTTTCGATGGTTGGTCGATCACTTTTGTCATTGTTTGCTGTATGCGGAGTTCTCTCAGCGGTGCTAGCTACAGTAAAAATTATACATTGGTTGGACTTTTTGTATATTTGCAGTTACATTAAACTAACGATCACACTCATCAAATATTTACCACAAGTAACAAACAAAATTAACACGATTACGAATGTTTTTTTCTAAATTTGTTTTTTTTTTTTAACTTTTGCACAGGCGTACATGAACTACCAAAGAAAAAGTACGATTGGTTGGTCGATCGGAAATGTTTTGCTCGATTTTACGGGAGGCACTTTGAGTATGCTGCAAATGATGTTAAATGCACACAATTATGGTGAATTAGACAGTTGACTCCTTTGAAATCATGTTATTCATTGTGATTATTCTTTTTTGCATAAAATATTTAGATGACTGGGTATCAATTTTCGGCGATCCAACCAAATTTGGGCTTGGACTATTTTCTGTGATGTTTGATATTCTATTCTTGTTACAGCATTATGTTTTCTATAGGTTTGTAAATAAATTTATGATCATTCTTATTTTATTTCACATTTCACGATTCTATTTTGCACAAAACTAGAGAACCGAAAGACAAATTAACTGGACACGTTTGATGGACATTTCATCAAATCAATAATATTAAGAATTTTGTACTTGTAATTAGATTAAGAGCCAGCGTTTATAGATGATAGCGTTTTTCAAATAGTTTTCGTAATTCCAATAAAACGATTATATCGTAAAT
Organism: Contarinia nasturtii; assembly: GCF_009176525.2. Lineage (NCBI taxonomy): Eukaryota > Metazoa > Arthropoda > Insecta > Diptera > Cecidomyiidae > Contarinia > Contarinia nasturtii. The sequence continues at coordinate 9,033,954 of NW_022197544.1, forward strand.
TAAGAATAATAGAAAGAAGAATAGAAGGAAGCAAAAAAAATCAAAACAAAGTTATGAATAAAGAAGCGGTTTGTCTCGATGGAGTTTTCCCTTTTTTCTTGCTTGTACACAATGCTAAACTATCTTCATATCGGTGCATTGACTTTCTACATTCGTTTGAAACATGTTTCTCTGGTTTCTCTGCTTTCTCTGCTTCCAAATTCTATGCTATAAAATCAATCTTTATTTTCGGTCAACTTATCTCTCCATAAGCAATGTTGAAGTACACTGACACAAAACCTTTATTTGGCTGAATTTTGAGATTCCGAGTAATCAAGTCATAGCTTTGGCTATATATAGCCCTAATTTTTCAACTTATTGAAGAAAGTTGCTTACTCGAGTAAGCGCAAGGTTGCTTCCACAGTAGTATAGAGCCAAATCGGCATATTCATGTAGAACTTGCTAACATTATTTCATAATTGGCCGCTTGGTTCCGCCACAAGCCGTTAGAGCTGAAAAACAAACATATTTCGCATTAATTTAGTTGTTATCTATCTTTGCTTTCGACATTTCGAAACAAATATTATTTCATTTTCATTTTCATTTCCAGAAATCTAGCTCCATATACGGAAATAGTTGGCGAAAACCATGAGCCAACGGAAATTACGGAAGAAAATGATGAAGTGTCAAGCTAAACGGGCGAGCTGTATTCAACGTTCGATGCGAACTTTCGCTGGAGTTACCTAAAAAAACTATTTTTAAGCTTTTGTTCAGACACTATCTTTTGTTCGAATAAAGACTGAATTATTAAAAAAACTACTTAAACTCATCATGACTCCATGACTTTTATTGTTTGAACAGCTTTTTCTTCCTCGCGGAAATAATCGCAATTTCGGAATTTATACGAATCAACTATCACTCTTTCCAATAAAAAAGAATAAAGGTTTTCATCATATTCATTCTTATTCCTTACAAAAAATCGAATTTCGTTTGCCTTTAATTGTTTATCATATTTAAATGAAATATCAATAATATGGAAATGCCTTCGTAATTTTAATGATATGAATGAAAATTTGAATAATCAATGAATAAAATAAAGAATTAAAAAAAATCGAATTTTGGTTGAAAATTCGATTTGAATTTCCCATAGAAAAACCGCGATAACTTCAGCAGTATATTTTGCCGTAATACAAATATGTGTCGCCATCTACGGAGCTTTAACATATTGAGAATCGATATGGTAGTTTCACTCAGTTTGAATGTTTATTATGAATTTATAACCGATAATAATCAACATGTACTTTAACGTGCACGACCACTATGCGAATTGAACTAATCACAACGATTTTTATCAATAAAAAATGAGTAAATAAAACTTTATCAAAGGTATTTTCAAAGATAATTGGAATGCTACACTCTTATATCGGTGGTATTAATATTTAGTATTTTGGGATTTTCAGCTACGATTAATCCAAAAGGACTAAAAAGTAATCCAATGGGATCATTTTATATTTTTTAACTTGAGTTCAATAAACACTTTTTTGTTGTTTGTAAAAAAATATCTCAAAATGAATCTTCCTTTGGAACACTGTTTCATATTGTATTGACATTTACATGAAACTTCAAATGCTTGTCATTGTCATTCGATTGCAAACATAACCTTTCACGGTCTTATGTTTATTGTGTAAATCACGTGCACCGCTGTCGAAAAAACTAAATTTTGTTTCTGTTGGAATTTCGATTAGTTTGTTTATTAGAATATAATTCTCAATAGAATCATTTTTTCCATCGCTTCTGTGCAATTTATTAGATTTCTGATAAAATATTTTATAGCTAGTGAAAACAAAGTAAAGAATTGATTAGCGAATGGTTTTCAATAGAATTTTGGGTCGGTTCGCATCAATATCAACATTCCATGTCACAACCGCTTTTGTGTGCTCAGTGATTTTTTTTCAAAAGGGTAACATGGCAAACATTTTGCAAAATTTTCAAAATCCATCAGAATCTTGAACAACCGAAACACTATCGTAAAATGCGTGTTGACGAAAGATTAATTCTTGCTTTGTTGACGAATGATTTTCAATAAGATTCTTTTGCATCGAATATCAACATAAATTCAGTATCACACCTTTGGGAGTGTAATTTAGCGAACATTTTGTCAGCATTTGAAATCGGACTGCAGAATTATGAAATTGTATTTATGCAAGAGTGAAATGAACGCATTGATATTTGTTTATTGTGAACCCGTTCGATCACATGAATCGGTGATTGTATATTTTGATAAATTTTTAGAGGCCTGTTTTTAAAATACCAGGAACCTATAAATTCATCAACAATAATACATTGCTAAATCAACCGATTTTTGAGTATAATTAATAAATTTATTTGATGGCATGCATAGTCTATCATAGTCATTGTAGTTTTTGATAAATATAACAGTGGCCTGAATATTTTTAAACCGGCACTTTTATATTTATCAAAATATATTTTGATTATTCATCAATATTTCGAGGTATAAATATCGGTGGAGATTCCAATACGTTAACAGTTGCTAAAAATGAGCGGTCGCAAACGGAATCACGAATCGGCGTTTAAGCCACGAAAGAAGATAAAAATTAAAGAACACCAAACAATTAAAAAAAGTGCTCGAAAAGGTTTAAAAGTGAATCTGCCCATTAACACTGGAAAATTTGCTCAGTTGATCGACGTATACGTATTAGAAATGACACGGTGCTACATATTGGGTGCACTGAATTTGCATTATTTCACCAGTGATCATTTCAAGCGCAGTACAGACGAGCAAATCGAAGCATTCTATACTCAATTCGTCGACAAAAATTTATTTCGAGATTGGTTTTACGGCGTTCAGTTCATTGAGCATGCATTTAACGACGCCAGAGAAAGCGGGTACAGGTTGTATTACGGCATTTGGTACTATTGCCAAAAATACGGTGTTCGAGCTCCAGTAATTGGAGGATTCGGGAATGTAGTTGAATACGCAGTACAAATGTTTTATACAAATTACAAAAATAATATTTGTATGCACGCTCACTCACGCATCCGAAAGTTTTTCACACATCAAAACGCGAGCAAAGCACAAATTGATGACACCATGGATTTCTTATTCAAGCGAAACTCCAACTGTGTGCCAGACCTGAATTTGATGTGGGAACTGGAAAATACATCAAAGCCAATCCGATTCGACGATGGGAAAGGGTACTTTTTTGCTATGGAAAGCAATTGGTTCAAATACATACCAATATTCCTGAATTTGCAACAGTGAGCTTTCGTTCATTTATTATTGTGAATCAAACGATTGTATTTTTTATGCGATTTTTTTCCATTTTGAAAATTCTACAAATATCACACGAGTAATTTTATCAATTTATTTTTTGGGAAATATACAAAAATAGGTACATTCGCAATCATGAACGTGAACGAAAAGCCGCATTGAAGCGAGGTGAACGAACCGAGCTTCGTGAATACAGAAATTTCACCGTGCTACCAACGTCATCGTTCGAAAGACATTACATTCGAATTGATCGTAGAGTGTTTTATCGCATGTTGAGACAGATAGAATGTCCACATCGATTATTTCGCAATAAAAACGGCGGCCCAAAACAGGAGGAAGACATCAAAAATAAAGAATGGGATGTATTATGGCGTCTGTATTTCGACATCGATAGCATCGAAAGAGAACCGAGAAACAAAAATGATGGCCATGCAACAATAAAATTCGACAACTCCATTCAAACAGATGGTGTCGGTATGTCATTTTTGATGGAACGAACAAAATTCATCATTGAAAAAGACGATGAAGAGCGTATGAAAGAGACACAAGAGATGCTTCTGAAAAGCCAACAGGTGTATGGTCTCGATCCTGGACTACGTTTGGTCATTGGTGGTGTGCGCATTAACAATTTCAACGATCGAAATAATCGCACTGAAACAATCATTCGATTGACATCGGGCCAATACCAAGATATGATAAATTCATCGCGACGGAACAAATGGCGCAAAAAGTTGACAATTGAAATCGATGAAAAGATGCGTCTACATCGTGAGTCATTTGATGAGCAGCCTGGTTCACGAGCCGAAGACCATAAATCATATGCTGATCATATTTTGCGTCATTTTGAAGAAGAGTTCACAGCATACACACAGTATGAATACGCTTTGCAAGCATTTCTCCAGTACATTGACACGAATAGAGCACTTGATGCATATGCAACCAAGCTCATCGATGGTAAGCAAACGTTCATATTTGTCGGTGATCGTTTCATTGCGGCAGATTCACCAGCCCGAGGATATATTCGATCGAAGGTGCGAGATTTGTTCGAGAAGTTGAAACGTCGCCGTAAATATACAGTGGTCGAGGTGGACGAATTTCGGACGACCAAATTATGTTCGTTGTGCTTCCGTGAACTTGAAAAACCGACAAAAAGAGGCAAAGTAAAGGAGAAATATCGCTATCTCACATGCCATGGATGCGAACCATTGTGTGGAGAAAATGTGCTTGGAAAAGCCCAAGGTCCGATTGAATCACGAAAAAGCAATCGCAAATTGACGCAGCAACGAAAACATCGTCCCCGTACTGAAGGTCCACGTATGGCATCAAAATTTAGTAAATATGAAGAGAAAACTCGAATTGGGCGTACTATCACCTGGAATCGTGATGCAAATGCAGGTCGTAACATTCTCTACAAAGGTTTGTGTTTGTTAAATTGATATGCTCTCAGTTTAATATGAACAAGTCAATGAACAATAGACAATGAATTCGTTTTTTTTATTCCTTACAAACAAACAGGATGGTGTGCTGTTATGAATATAGAGCTACATCCAGCATTTCAACGGAATGTTGAAGAAGAAGAAGAAAATGCAGGAGAAGGAGATCCACCGCCAGCACCACCAGCACGAGCTCGACAATCAAGACGAGCAGCATCCAATCAAGTATGTAATCATTTCAATAATTCTGCTTTGAATTTATCTAATCAATTGAAGCTACACATACTTTTAATTTAAGTTCATATTTAGAAATTGATATAATCATTGTCATTTTCAGAATCAACAAACAACACAACGAACATTGCGTTCTCATCTGGATCAAGCGCGGAGCTCTCGGCCGTAAGCCCTGGGTTTTGTGCGGGATTTCAACGTGGTCCTACAATTCGCTACAATTAGTAAGTATTTAAATTTAATCCTACAGTGCTAAAATTTAATCCTTTTGGATTATTTTGATGAAAAATCCCAAATGATTAATATTTAATCCCTTCTATTTTACAGTGTAGCAGGTAATTCAACAAGAAAATGTAAAAAAAGAATTAGATTTTGCTTCGATTTACCATATGTAATAAATTAGTATACAAGTAAAAATCAAAACAAATCGGATTAGCTAATGTGCCAGAGATTCTCCAAAAGACTGTAATAAAACAAAGTGAAAAACGGTTCGTTACTTAATGTGAATTTCTTTTTTCTTCATTTTGTCAAATTTATCGTTCAGCAAAAAAAGCATCTATTGATTTATTAGACATGAAAGACTATGTGGCAGATTTATTTGATGAAAATGTTCAGTTCAAAGCAATCACAAATGCCAGAAACACGAACACCGATTCATTAGCCACACAAACGAAAACAAAATGTTAACTGATCGTGTTGGTTTTGCACGACAACAACTAATTTATTTAATAAATATCTACTGTATGCAAAGCGTCCAACTTGGCAGAAGAGGTACAATAGAAAGACAGCCGCATTATGGTGACCAAAAGTTCCAGAAGAAATCGTCTTTGGAGAGGGAGAGAAAAAAAATTTCTTTTACTATATGCAAAATATAAGAAGAAATAAAAAAAATAGAAAATACCACCGATATTTCGATGTTGGAATATTAATTAGGTCTTTATGTCAAATGTATTCTTTAAATTTTGCGATAAGTGTGTGTATGTCATACATGGGCACAGAGGCAGTGTAAATCCGGATAACACCCCTTAAATCTTCAGAGCTTCAATTTCGTGCGAGATGAATCAAAGTCTTTCGATTTTCTAGGGTGTTTAAGCCAAATCCCATCCCCCCTTCCTCCCCGAAATCATTTTTTTTCGAGTGGAATAAAAAAACTATTTTCAAAACTCAAAGGAGCGACATTTTTTTCGATTTGCTAGAGTTTTTGATTGGTGGATATACTCCCCTTGCCTTCTTAAATTTTACCGTGCCCATGTGTGGTGTGTGTAAAAAATTTGATAATTGGGCCGAAATCGAAGTGAGAGAGGCAAAGAACGTGTGTTTTGTTGAAATTTGAATAATGTTTACAAACGGCATTTTGATTGAACCTAATGACACTTTAAATCTTCATCGAGTTATATTGCTTTCTTTTATGGTATTCTCCTTCTTTATTTTTCACTTTCAATTCTGCGATAAACGAAAGTAATAAACAGGCGCGTGTTATAAATGGGTTAAGATTTTATCTTTTGCCTATTTTTTCGCGATCTCCATCGTTTTTAATGTTGTTGTAAGCAAATATTCCAGTTTTGAATTATGATCAGAAGTCTTGTGAATATTCCATGAATTAAAATTTTTAATTTTCGAAACTACGAATAATTAAAAGCGATTCCCATTTAAAATGATTATTTTTTATTAATACAATTATTTGCAATTCAATGGAATAAAAAGAAGATAATCTTATTTCGAAAAAAAAATTGGTGACAAGTACAAAGTAAAATGAAATATTGATGCCAAATTAAGTAAAAACTCTGAATGTGAAAAATCAAAAGCATATATCTTTGACATTGCATTGTGATTGCATCTAATAAAGAAAAAAGCGGTTGCCCTGTAGCCGGCAAAATAATAAAAGGCACGCAAATATTGTTTATACTTCAAACTGGAATGCTTATTATTGTTGTTGTTCGTGAGTGTAATTTTGTAATGAGATTTCATTAATGATATGCCAACCATTATGAGAAAGAGTATAGTTTTGCATTGCACATTCAGGTAATCATAATGTTTTCTCTCACTATCACTCACCCATCATCATCATCGCACACACCACATCCAAATATACATATATTCTGCATACACACGGAACGACAACGACGCTTGTTTTCCGACTAGATCGACTATGACTCAGTACCATAAATGTATCGTCACCGTGTGGCATCGAAAAAATCGTGTGTTGTGCGCGCGATCGTTCTTTGTTTCGGTGTTCCATCTGTGTGTTGCACTGCGCTTGCTTCATACTGTGAAATGTAATTGATCAACGTACGTTTGGCCATGCACAACCAAATAATAAAAAATAACACACACATTCAATTCATTTCCTCGCATCGAATTAAATATTTCACTGCATGAATGAAATCAAATCAAAAACTAATTATTTGACCATATGTTCCTTTCGTCAATGAAAAATTTGTGTATGTATGTGTGTGTGTCAGTGTTTTGTGTTCGTGCAAAAGGAGATTCAGACCGAGGATTTTCTAGTGAAAGTAATTTTCATGTACCACGGTTCATCAACGAAAATTCGTGTTCTGTATTTGGATTCATATGGAAATTAGTGAGCTTGGTTCGGCTAATAAAATCGAAACCGTGTGGAGTTTTTCTCTTTTATCCGTGCTTAATGACGAAATATTGCTCATTAGTATCATGTAGAGAGAGGGAGCGAGAAAAAATATGTTATCTTTATTTTTGTTGAAAAATATTGTAAATTTTAAAAGATTCGTTTCCGTCTTGTTATTTTTGTATGTGTGTAAATGATCGGATGTGGAACGATTTGTGACTTTAGTTTGTTGATGTGCAACTACACGATGTAGCACTTAACACTCACCGCATTTTTACACTATATCGAACGCGTTTTGTCCTAAGAATAAATGCAATTCAAGTGGTTTGTCGCCAGAACATCGTTTAATGTGCACGCACACCATGTAACTACTTGCAATCAATTCGTATGCTTATGTTTGTTATCGTTCTTAGTGTGACATTCAACAAGGCGCCTTTTTATTTCGTCGGTATCACCATGATGCGCGATCAACTTTTGATTATTATTATTATTATTTTTTTTGAAATGCGACCTTTATTCGAACATTTATCCAACTGCTACAAAAATAACATTGTGTACCGTAATCAAGAACCAGATGCCTTGTGCATTTTTAACGCATACATTCATATCCTCTGTCTCTTGACTGCATCGATTTGTGTGTATGGTAAATGGTTTGCAAACAGAAAAAGATGTTTAGCTGGATCATAAATGACAAATTGAAAATAAATTGAAATGTGCTAATTGAATCGATTAGGAAGCATATCAAATGTGTTCTCATTTGCGTCACCGTATTTTTTGCATAGAGTTCCTCTTTTGCTCATCAACACTCGTCCACTAGTCGATGTGTGTGCATTTGTTTTTCTTCTTCCTCTTTCGCTTCAATTTTGTGGCCACATTCAATGGCATTCAATAGCATAACCATATCTGTGACTTCATTAATGTTTTGTTATTTGTTTTTCTCTGCTCTGTCTCATTGTTTTCTTGATTTGGACATTTTCACAAGATTGCGATAGGCGTTTAAACCGTTGTTGAATCGGGATTCGATCATCGCTTCTCACATGAAATGTATATTGAATGTGAAACAACTTGATTGCTGATGAAACAGTTGAAATAAAATAACATAATTTGTGTTAATAAAGACACATCGAGATCAAGTCGCTGTGTTTATTTTCACACTCAATTCAAGTCGCTAGGTCGTGTGCGCTTATTTTATTTAGTTTTTTTGTTTGGTCTCAACAAAAATCTATTGTTACTGGTTGGTGTGTGTGATTAGACGATTTCCCATCATGTTCTTGCTATGCAGAGAGCAAAGTGTGGTACTACAGTGCGAAACGATGTATTAACATAATATTAAAGCAACAAGCAAATATCTCTTTAAATAAAGACATTATTATTGGATAGTTGTGATTTTGCAATCGGTATCATCCCATTTTTCACAGCCAAATCACTAATTGTCTCTGCCGATAATAGTTTCATGAAATATATACGAAGTACACAAACAATTGAACTATTGAAGAAAATAAGAAGAAGAAGAAAACATAATCTTGTTAGCCAAAGTGAATATTAATCAAATACTGACACAACTTCAAGCAATCAATTGGTGTTTTGCAAGCGAAAAAGAAGAGAGAAAAAAAAACGCCAACAACAGCAGCACAACACGAGTAGAAACCGAAACACGTCCAATAAGTAATAGAGTGAGAAAACAGCACACATCCATCAAATTCACACATCATAATGAATGCACTTCTATGGAGTATTTCATTTATGGTATTATATTACTTTTAAATTTTTGTTTTTAACAAATTATATAGATTTATTTAGTCATTTGCATTTAGTTTTTGCTTGTGTTGGCTGTTTCGTTATTGTTATTAAATTCAAATTAAATTGATGTACACAAAATGAATGTGGTTATCATAATGGCCAGAGGTGATTTGTGTTTGTGCATCGATTATATCGTACAACATGCAATTGTTTAACTATAATCTTTCACAATCATTTTTATTATTTAAAGATGTTTATTTTTAATTTGGTTGGTGTGTGTTTGTTTTCCTTTCATGTTCGGATACTTCGGTGAAATTAGTTTTTATCGTGTGAAACTTTGGCGACATCATCGCGATTTTCGCATCAAAAATGTGGCCTTTACGGACAGCCACCGTGTAACTTTGTTCCGTCAACGTTTGGAATAACACCAGTATGTGCAACACCAGGCAAAACTTATTGTGAATATGTGCCAAACTATCCATCGTAAGAGTTCAATTCTAAACGGTGTATCGCTGTAAAATAAATTCATTTAAATAAAATGTTGTAATCCTTTGTAGACAGGCGATACGATTGCTTTTGGATAAATGGGGTGTTGATAATGTCGATAATCTTATCGTTGATGAAACCATTGACGATTTTGAAGCAACCCGATTTAATGATATACCGCCATTTGATCAAAAGCCGCCCGAACCAAATCAACCGCCAACATTTACCGAACGACCAAATGCTGTGTCAACCGATGGTTTTCATCAAATCGACAGAGGCTATGATTATCCAAATCCAAATAAAGTGCACACGGTTGCACCGCCTCCTGCTTCAACAACCGGCTACTTACCAACAAATGGCTATACGGTCAATCACAATCCGGGCGCAGATCGATACTGGTCCGGATTTTCGTACTTAATTAACCAAAGGTGAAAATTTCTTTTTTCAAATTTTTTTTGCACACCCGAATTTCATATTACTGTTTGTTTCTACCACAATTCTCTTGGTTTTTGCTTTATTCGTAATATTTTGTAAGGCTTTTGTTCGATTTTGCCGAACGAATTTGTGCGAACGGGTACGATCACTCAAAATTGTATACGAAAAAGCATATGAACATAAGACTTAATGACTAGAAGTTATAGCACTGTAATTAGGCCCTAGAACACGGCCACATTTTATGTTGAATAGTTCAGGTGCGACATATGCAAACAAAACGGAAACATGACCAACAACAACAATAACGGCAACATGACACACGATTACGCACAACATTTTTTTTGCGCAAAAAAAAGAACCAACACGAAAATTAAAAAAGCTGCAATTACAATGAATGCCTGGTTTCTTTCTCTATTTCTTTACATTTTTCGTCTCGATTACACACACACATTGAACACATACATGCATCATCGATTCACTACAAGTTAACGTCAGTTTAATTACCATTGGCGAACACACAACGACAACAACAAAAAATTGTGCTTTACGTGTAAATGTGGTCGGTTTCTGTCAAAGTGTTACTTCAATGAAAATGAGTCTTAATTAAAGTGAATTTTTGCGTTTCGTTATCGTGTCTTATTATTTCAATGACCACAGACATATTTTTGTATAAATTCAATGGATAAATTTAATTTTGGTTTAATTTTTGTTTTTGTTCCGCAAAATTGATAAATTGTTGTTTTTGTTTCAATTTTATTTCACCTGGGGTATTTTTTTTTGACGTACTAAACACACACATACACACATAAACACATGCTGTCACCGACACACAAAGACCGACACACAACAATAATCATATACTGAGCGAACCGTATCGGTTTCAGCCTCAGCCTCAGCACCCGACACAAAACTCTATGTCTGGCTATTATCGTTCAAATTCCCATATGACCGAATACCAGCCGGCAAAATGGTTTAAACGGTAAGAACGACGCACTAATACATTGGTTACTGTTCTACATTCAAAAACATCTCTATTTACATCTACATTTAAAAAAAACGCAAATTTTGTTTAAAATGAAATTTAATGAATTTTATTTTAAATTTTTTAAGATATGCTCGCGATGTGTCTGCGCACTCAAAAACTTCACAGTATTTTTCAAAGAATTCAACCGTAGAAGCAACCCGTCCATCATACATAAATACTGCACAACGATCTTCATCGAATCAACTCACGTTGAGCGAATTAAATGATCGATACACCAATCGTCGAACGAAACGTCAAAGTACCGGAAGAGAACAATTGTGTCAAACGACCTATCAATATGTTACACCGCAGGCAGCTTTAAATAGTCAAGGTATATATCATTTTTGAATTTAAAAAAAATCGATCAAATAATCCAAGTTTTTCTCTTTTGCTCTATTCAAACATACAAACACACAGGACAATGGATGTATGTTGTGAATCAGGTCGACACAACTCGACAATTGGTGCGAACGGAAACGTGCGCGTAAGTTAAAAATGCATCACATCCTGGGTGAATTTTTTTTCTTCAGCGTTTCTTTTTTTTATCGTTTCGCTTAGATCGAGCGTTTGTTCAAACATTTGCCAACTTCCGAATGGCTATTCATCGAGATGTGAACAAAAGTATGTGCAGAAGCGATTGATTGCATTGAATGCCGATGGTACGGACTAGGGGCAATTCACTTAAAAATTGCTTTTCTATTTTTGAATATTATTGATTCTATTTCGATTATTTCTATTCTTTTCTTTTGCGATTCTCCCCTAGGTACGAATCTATATACGGATACTTTTTGGTTTCCAAGCTGTTGTGCGTGTACGATAGTTGGCCCAACATAGTAGTCACAATGCGACCTCGTAATGCAAAAACTTCACCGTCACCATCATTCATTCTGAATGTCCGATGATAATTCATAACGCAATCATATACAAACACACACTCGCGGTCGCTGTACGCAAGCCAATCCTAGAACGAATAATTAATTTATAAAATCCATTTGATCCAATTTCACATTGTTAAAAATTAAGTTAGCACTAGTTTTTTATGAAACACACAACGGAAAGAAAAAAAATCAATTGAATGAAAACGAGCGATATAAAAAATAAAGCAGACGCTTTGAATAAATAAATAGTAGTTGATTTTTCTTATTGTTTTTGGTTGGCACCGAATTTTTTATTATGCATTTATGCGTTTTATTTTTCATTATTTTCTTAGGATGTATCTCTCTCTCTCTCTCTACTGTTATTCAAATTTATTTAATTATCAATTAATTTCTCACCATTCAAGCGATAACAGCAAAATGCGCATAATTTTGTTTGCCCCGTGATGGCCGCGATCCGCACGCTAAAACGAACGATGTGTTTTTTTTTCTTCTCTTTACATAAAAAATTTGCCCGACTTATTATGGTGCGATCCATGCATACAAACAACAATGATGAGCAATTACTTAATACTTAATCGTAAAACAATTATTATCGCGTTGCAGAAATACATGCTTGTGTAGCTAATCTACTTGATTTGAATAACAAACAAAGAGAGAGAGAGAGAGAGATCTCTCGAAAGAACGAAAATAATCAAGAAAACGGAGTCAAGGAATAAATTTGCGAAAAATTAAGCTGGTGTTTTTTGTTGTTGTTGGTTGGATATAGAGGCTTGTATACGGAGACTCCGAATCAAATGCAAATAACGTTAATTACGTTGGTAGTACGGAGATTCGCAGCCGATCCATAGCCTAAACACGATTATTCAAAGCCACGTTTTTTTTTCTTCAACCATGTTCAACAATGTTTATCTCACATTTTTTTTGGACTTGGTCGACATGTCGTTGGAACATTGGTAACGATGTTAAATAACTGAGTGAAAATTGCATTGAATGCAATGTTAAACAGTTTTATTATTTATATATTGAAACCCGTTGAATACACCGGCATGCATGATGATATCAAGCTATAAGACCCGAACTCAAACTGGACATTCCGCTCGAATTCATCGTATGCATAACACGTTACCCCCGTGCGTTAATATATAATTTAATTAATCGGCTTTAATTTAAATTGTGCATTCATATTTCTGAATATATTTTGCGTCGGTTTTTTTAAAATCATTCTCAATGTTTTTATTTGTGATGAGAAAGAATAATAGAGAGATGAAATAAATAAAGCGTCCATTGCAATTTCTCGATGCATGGTTTCGGGTTTCATTTGTTTATTTAATTTTCTGCGCTTCATCATTCATCTAAAAAAAAAAAATAATTCCCAGTTATTCCAGCAATGCATATGCACGCACACATCCAATCCAGTAGATCATTTTTATCTCATGTCTTTTCGTCTACCGCATAGAATACAAAATTCGAATGCTTTGACAAAAAACAACAACCATTTTTCTACCTTCGTTTCGGTTTCTATTTTGCGACCATTTATTTCCAATTGAAATCAATGCACAATATCTGTTAATCTGAACGAAGCCTGCTGCTGTCAAAGCAGCCGAGCGAAACAGCATCAGCAAACTATGTGCATTGCCGTTTTATTCAACTTTATAGATTCGATGTGTGTGCATGTGCTTTAATTGTCAGATTTTAGCACGATGCGCAGATGCATTTTTATTTTTACAATAAAAACCATACCAATTTCGATACGATCTTCTTCTTCTCCTTGTTTTTTTTTCTTCTCTTCTTCTTCTTTCGTCACAGTGTTACGTACACATTTATTTACCAATCTGTTTTGCAATGAATTGGTCGCTCCAGGTATTTGGTTCTTGATTTTTAGACACATCATCAACAAAACGGACTGCAAATGATAGTTTCCACTTTATACTATAATTCGACTGAATTAATAATTTTTTTTCATGCAAACGTTTGAATAATGAGTGTGTTTAAATTCAAGTTGCAAGAGTCCATAATTTGATTGGCAAACCGAACGAAACGAAAATTTGCATAGTTTTCCCATCAAGCAGCTCATTGATTATCCTTTAATGAATGAATGAATATAAACTACGGAGAGCACGAGAGAGGGAGAGAGAGAGCAAAGCAGAATCAGCCGGCGATTAATTGTGAAAATCATTCAGACACATCAATATAGTGCTCATAATGACTGAAATACTTCAAATCAATTACAATTTTATTTTGTTCACCGAAAAAAAAACAATCACTGGACACTGATGATGGAATGATGATCGGTGTGAACGTGCGTGATATGTGCCCTCCTATTCTCAGTTCGAGAGAAGTGCAAAAAATGCCGATCTTCTGGTCGATGGTGGCCATAATAAAACAGCTTTGTTTATCTTGATCGCTTTTAAATATGCGTATAAAAAAAAAATTACGAACAACATATAATTGCCAAACAAGGTGCTTGAATTTGTTGTTAATGTTTTGTGTTAACGATAGAAGTCACGATGCGCTATGGACGAAAATACAGTTGGCGAAAATAACACACATAGCCCGCCTCAAATTAAACGTGTTGACGTCGACTTCTGCTACTTTGTTTTTGCGCTTTGGTGCTCATATTGGCTGCCTTTTGTATTGTGTAACAAAATTAAGATTAAAAAGAAATTAAAATACAACAACAACAAAATTGCGAATTTATTACTTGAAAGAAGTGCGTTAAGGTCGTGCTATCGATTCAATGAAAGATTAAAACCGATGTTTATGTTAAAACAAACCGAAGACTTTTATTGTGCAATCAATTGAAATTCACAAAAAAATGTATATATTGACAACGGTGTTTGTTTAAATTCCAAAAAAAAAGAAACTGTGTACGTCTTAATTCATTGGCATATCATTGAACAGTGTGGACAGTGGACACACGGAATACATATCTAATTGAGTCATGTTCATTGCCTTTTTAATTTTTTTCGTACAAATTCATTTGTACAAAAAAATGCATACAGTGCCGTCAGAAAGTTTGAGACCAAGCAAAAAAATGTCATACAATTTCATACAAATTGACGATTTTTTGGAGCAATATTTAATATATTTCAGAAAGAGCTAGACTCATAATTTTTTGCACACTTATTGTTCTATTTACGGAGAGTAAACTAGTGAAGTTTTACCAAAACATATCTACGCGTTTAAAAAATATCCGATGTTTGTACTTTCAAGTGTGAAAAAGGATTATTTTTCATACAAAATGTGTCTATTTAGTAGTAGCTATTTCCGAAATATATTAAATATTGCTCCAAAAAATCGTCAATTTGTATAAAATTGTATGAAAAAAATGAGCTTGATCTCAAATTTTCTGACGGCACTGTACATATATATACAATTGAATGGGGTAGAATAAAAACTACTTCTCGAAAAATTGCTATTTTAAAACGAAACCTAAAAAAATTTTCAATAAAAAGTTAATCAATTTTTTTTTGTCCAATTGAAGTGAATCAAGAAAATTTTGTTCAATAAAAGTGAACCAAAAAAAAATTTCACTCGGTTTTTTCAGTGTAAAATACACTAAAATGAATTTTTTTTTTGGGTTCACTTTTATTGAACAAATTTTTTTTGGTTCACTTCAATTGGACGAAAAAAAATTGATTCACTTTTCATTGAAAGTTTTTTTTAGGTTTCGTGTTTAAACATTTTTCGAGAAGTAGTTTTTATTCTACCCCATTCAATTAAAAGAGAATTGCGTTGATGCCGAATAAGACATTTACATGAATAAAATTTCGCAGTTTTTTTCATTCAATGGGTGAGTGTGTGCATATTTTATTTGTGTTATTAGTTGCTCTAATTAAATAATTTTCGATAATTATAAGGCGGAATAAAATAATTTTTTGGCACGCGTAATATAATAATAATTTGATCATTTGCGTTGATTTTAATTTCTTGTTTTTATTGTGTTTCTTTCGATTTTTTCAAGCGCAAAAATGTACGCACAAATTCGTTGCAAAAAATCATCATAAACATGTTTGTAATCGCGCATTTTGACATCATGCTCTAATTTTAATGCTTTTAAATGTCGAGAAATTCGCATATGCAATATGCGCGCTGTGCGTTTATATGCCAATTGAATGCAAAAGAGAGATTGTTATGCCATGTGAACGGTTTTGTCTGTCAGAATTGTGTGCGCAATTTTATTACAGATATTTTCATATTTCACACAATGGTTGCATATTTTGTGTTTGGAAAAAAACAAATCCATAATTTCAAAATGGCTGGCTGGTATGCGAAACGAAAATTTGGCCAATGTTAGCATAGTTGAATTTGGGCCGCTCTTGATTTGTAAAAAATCGCGAAATGTGATGTTATTTCGTGGCATTAGGTTGTAGTTCGAGAGATCTTTGCACATTGCACATTGCACATACTCGTAAACACCAAATAGTTCAATTCATCAACACAAGCAGCCACTTATACACAGATGCACGCAATGAAATATTTAAGTGAAACATCTGCTGTTTTCCAATAACAACAGAAGAAGAAGAAAAAACAACACAAGCACATTTTCAAAACAGTCATACACAGCAAAACAATGTACCGAGCAAGAGACTGAAAAAACTATTCACACACACACACACACACACACACACACTCTCTCTCTCTCTCACACACACACACACACACATATATATTTACACATCGATAGATCCTTTTTAAATGTTTTTTTTGTCTATTTAGTATTTATCTCGTTTGTCTATTTAGTATTTATGTTAGTACGGTAAACTTACATCGGTGAAAAGCCATTGAAACACTTTGGATCGGTGTCAATGCAAATGCAATGTATCAAATTGTATTCGCGCGCTTACAACGTACTTCGATATAAATTACATACACACATATACAAAACGGAAGTTTGATAATTCAATTTATTGAAAGCAACTAGAAAATATGTGACCTCTATTGTTTGACGAGCGACAATTTTTTTATCTTCTCTCTCTTTTCACCTCTTCTGCGTTTATTTTTCGCTAATTCATTTCAAACGTAATTAATCTTCTTAGAATCTGTCAATTGATGCAAAGGCCAAATTGGAATCTATATTTTTGCGATTTGTGCATATCGCGATAGAATTGAATTTTCAATCGAATTCGCGGAAGCTGGGTTCACAAAAACCATGTTAATCAACCGTAAAACAAATGGTTATGGTTTCAATAAATGTCGATGCAAACGCATTTTAATAACAATTTAATAAGAATTTATGAAAAAAATCCTGGCATGAGAAACGACGGTTTTGAAATGGTACATAAAAATGTGTTTTAGATATTAGGAATCGAGCGTGTGCCTTCGTTTAGAATGAATGAGCGAAAAGAAGAATGAAAAGAAAAGAACCGAAATTGAACCAAACCAAGTGAGTAAAATGTGTACAATGTCAATGACATGTGTTGGAGCCATTTAAAACATGCCAGTATGTTATCTCATCACAAATGTTTTGAGCTGGTTGTGTATGTGCTCTAGCTGGGAAGCAACAATCGCCAGATAAAAAAAACACTTCGTGTATACATGTTAAATTGGGAGAGAGAGAGAGAGAGAGAGAGAGAAATATAGTCGACCGAAACCAAAGTCGATGATGACGAAGATTCAGAACAAAAATTGTTAATGTAGACGAAAAATGTGAACAAAGGAGACTTCAAAACAAGCATCCAAAAAATCGTGCCAGCTGTTATCCTTCTTCTAATTGTAAAAGCTAGAGAATGTGCTAGGACCATCAACGAATACACGCACACACACATATTTATAATAAGCGCGTCGAGTCAAACATACTTATTCGAACACGCATTTTGTAAATATTGATGTAGAATTTATTTTTTTCCTTCGGTTTTTTTTTTACTGTCGTTGGTCCAAAGAAAATTTCATGCAATTGTGTGTGTGTGTGTGGTAGAATGAGCATGTGGCTTACTCGTTGGCGCTCAAAGTAAATCATCGTTTGTTTTTTTCTTCGTCCTTTGATTGCATTGTCTACGATCGGTGTTTTAATATTTCTTGTCGTGGATCACTTCGTTCCTTAGCAAAAGAAAAAAATCAATTGAAATTGTAAAGGACTTTGACTTGAAATTAGTTTTTGTTTCGCTTTCATCCTGTGCAGTTGGAATTGATGTTAAACAAACGAAAAAAAGACACACACACACAAAGGACCACGAATATGAGGCGAAAAAGCAACAGATACAAAACAACAAAAAAAATGTTCAGATGGCTCAAGCAAAGACCGATTCTTTTGTGTTCATTGACCTTGGATTGCGTGCACGATTGCATTTATTTATCGAAATTCGTACGAAAATAACAGCGATTCACTTTTTTGCGCGCCCAGGCAAGAATATCCAAGATTTTTCTTTCAATTTTTTTCGGGTTGTTTATTTGCTCTCGGACTCGGAGCAAAGGATAACCGAATAAAGCAGAAACCAAACAAGCAATAACAGCGCACACACACACACACATTCCGTAACAAACGAACGGTAAAATATTGCATCGTGTTACGTTATATGTGTGTCTGGTTTGATGTTCCATAGCTCGAAGCTGTGCATTTCTTTGTTCATTAGATGCAATCAATTGAAGGATCAAACACACAGAGCACATGTCATTTATCATGTCCCAAAAGAGAATGCACAGAAGAAAAAAAAGACGAACCAACAATAATTATTGTGGATCTTACATCTGCGAAAGTCGTTCTTTTCATAACATTTTCATTTGCTTGAATGTTTCTAATTCTTTGGTGTCAGTTTTTTTTGTTTTCATCTTACAGTTGGATCAGTTTTCATAAAAAAATCCATCTTTCAATCTCTTCAGTTTCTTTTCATGAAAATAATCAATAAGGAAATGCTTCCAGCTAAAATCTGTGCACACACAAACTTGAATAATTTATCACAAATTTGTCGAATTCAATTTAGGAGAGAAAAAAAAAACATCAAATAATTCATTATTCATATTTTTTGGTGAAAGGTGTAACGAATTAAACTTCTGTGAGAATTGAATTTAAAATTAAGGTTTTTTTTCCCAGAGAATTAAACATGTTTGTTGTGTGGTTTTTTTCTTTAAATTTTCGTAAAATGCGAGAAAGGGATATTGAAGATTGTTTTTTTTTCGTTTGTCAAAGATGCAGTTGAAGGGATAATTATTTTCAAAGAAGCATGCTAGGGGCTTAATTCAAAATTTTCAACAACTGAATTCTATAATAATATCCAAATTAACTGAATTTTTCAGCAAACGAATGAATTCCGGTGAATTCTACGGCGAGTTCATTTAAATATGTGAGATAGTGGTGAATAGTTTCTGTTGGCAATTACTGCCATATTTATATTTTGTGTAACAAAATTGCAAATGTTTTTTATATTTTTTTAATAAAAATTAATTTTATTTTCAATTTTGAGCGATTTTCTATCGAAAACAATCGGAAATATTGAAAAAATAATAAATTAAAAAATATTGCGGTTATCATAACCTCACTTTATTACTTTGACACATTTCATTCTATTCACACGAATTCACCGAACTCATCAATAACCACTCGATTCAAAAGTGTGAATTTACGTGAATTCCTGTGAATTTTTTTGCCGTATTAAGCCCCTAGGAAGCATGCTTGCTACAAATTTCGAGATGTAGCTCTTTCTTTCGTTGATAACAATCACATTACGTAGGAATGATGCTGGTACTTTTTTTTCGAAAAACTATGCATCTATATGAAGGGTATCGAATGGATATATCCACCATTGGTATTCATAATAATGCACGAAGGCAATGAGTATGATATGTTATCACAATAAAATGAAGCGCCGAATGCTGAAAGACACAATCAAATAGTTTGAAATGAAGAAAAAACACACACATACACAAGATTAATTAAAGTGGCTTACATTTTGGAGTAGAATGAAATTTGCATTTTCATCAAATGCTGTCACTTCTGTAATGCATTCATGTACAAACAGTGGAAATGATTACAATCTTTTCGTTTGTCAGATTATAGGTGTACACATCTCGTAAAAGGACTTGAAGCGCAATGCAAAGGAGTAAAGAAGCAGAGAAACGTTTTATGAAGTACAATAGAATAATACGTGCGAGCATATGCAAAAGGAAAAGAATGAGAAAAAAAATTGTGAGGATGAACGCTGAAAAATGAAAAATCACGTAGCATAAACAACGAACATCGGGTCACTGCACTTTCTATTTGTTGTATATGTTTTTTGTTCTTTGTGTGTATGTGTGTGTGTGTGTTTTATTCGTGTTCTAGCACAACAACTACATTTCCATAGATTCGCTTCCCTCTCCGTTGCATCCAATGTTCTATATATTGGAATCGTCAGTTGCACAGCGAATGCCTATTGCATTCAATATTTTTATTTACCTATTCTATCTTTTTGTATGTATGTGTGTGTGTGTTCAACGCACTTTTATCTTATGTATACAGAAGTCGTGTATTCACAAGGCTTTAAAATCTATGCATCTCGTTCGTTTGCCATTCTCAATACCCCCGAAGATGATGATGATGTTGTTTATGGCAAAATCATATGCAGAAACACGTTCTGGTACGCACAATTTTTATTATAATGGATGTTTTTGCCGTGACGTCAAGATGAAATTCATCAATAGCGCGCACCACTCATCGGCAGGGTGTGCATTCAGTTAAAAAGGCAACTGGATTTAATAAGAGAGCGAACACGATCAATCGGAATGGGCGAAGAAGAAAAACAAAACCAGTATACTCACTCTCACACATACACATTTACACAGCTTTGATGAACGGCATAGAATTTCTTTTTTTTTGCGCAAAAGGTTCTTCAACTAACAATTCAAAAAATAGAGGAGAAAAAACACTCGGCGCACGGCGTCAGGTTTTCAACTAAAGTAATGGCTTCTACTAATGTCTAAACAGTAAGTATACATATATATAGCTCACAATCATTTGCAATCGGAATGCAGAATAAAGAAATACGCTTGGTTTTTCTTTCTTTCATTCTTTCTTTGCTCGAACCGAACAAGTCAATTACAAAAGAATGAAAATTTTGACTGTGGAAAAGCTTTGCTTGAATCTCGCATAGATACCCTTTCCAATGCAACCCCATCGAATCATTTACATATGGCAAAACTGTATTTCAAACCATATTTGCAATATATTATGCAGTTGAAATAATGAGTGGATTATGACCTGTTGCAAAGAGCGTTTCCCTTATTTCAGTTGGAATCAACGTATGCGAACGTAGTCAGGAAACATTGGTGAATTTCCTATCGCCATATCCACTTGACTTTTATTATTCTATAAATAAATGTTGTTTTTATTTTTGTGAAATTCCAATCGCTGATTAATAACTTTGTGCAATGTGAATTCATGTACCGCAAAATCCGGTCAATGTGTTATTATTGTCTCTGGCACCGGGGAAGTCACTCATAATCATAGTTCCGTACCACAGTAATATGTGCTGTGCACACCACATTACAATTATATATATATAGCAACTGCGTTCGGTGGTGGTACACTTGAGCATGCAATTTTAATGGTTTTATTGTACTGGGCTCTGCAAGTTAGTAGGTAGAGTACTACTCCTTGCTTCACTGCATCTTGCCACGTACACGCACATAACGAGCTCCTGGATAAAAAAGAGTACTTCTAATATACATCGTCGTTGAACACTAGGTTCAAAACTGTACGCACGCCAAATGCAAGAGGGAGACACACATTACGAGACACGACATGGAGGAAGACAACCTTTCATTTTGTATTTGTGTTATTCTTTCTCTCTGTTTTTTGCACACAGAATATCCAACCAATAGATATATTTATATACCGAAAACCGTTCGCTCCAGTGCCTTTTTTGCACTTATCCGTTGTGCCAGAGCATATGCACTTTTGTGTTACACACTCGACTGACCCATTTCAGGAACGTTTCATGTCGCTTTATTTACGCGCTCCTTTCTCCGTGCGTGAGGTAAAAGTGTGTAATCTAAAAAGAATTAAATTGATTGTGTGAGCTTCTAGTTGGTTTTTTTCGCTCTCTCTCTGCACTATTTGAATTTACAATATATTGCGTTTAATTTGCCACTAGAACTTTCATCACTAACACTTTTCATCATCGCGTTACTTTTATAGCCCAACAGATGATCAATTGATATGAATGAAACCATTTTATTTCGTACACACTACACAGATTAATTTAGAATTCATTCAAATTATTGGGATAATTCTTGTATTAAGATATTCGCCATCGAAGACATCTGCGGAGTAGACATAACTACCACGGATCATTTTAAATTCCACAAATTTTTACCAATCTTTGCTAATCAAATCTCTCTCAATGATATGAATTGCAATCATGTCTAATTTTACTGATCTTCACCAATCTTGAACAATTTTTATCAATCTTTATTCATATTTTCATAAACAAATCTTTTCCAGTCACAAATCTTGTGTCTACCACCTAGGAAGAAATTTTGTCTCAAAATAGAAATAAATTAAGACATTTCATTTCTTGCGCAACTTTAAAAAATCTCGAAAATATTATATTTTTGTCAATCGATAAACAGCGGAAAATATGGAAGCTTAACAAAAACATCTCATCTAACGGTGATGAGTTAATAATGATTTTCATAATTTGCGACATACTCCGAATTGGAATTTGGTTCACAAGCACAGCGTACAAACACATCGGCAATATATATACAGGGTGTCTCATGTATCAGGCTCACTATGAAGGAGTAAAAATTTCTAAAAACCCTTTGGGGGGTATATTGGGGGTAAAAAATAGAAAATTTCTCTCTGAGCAGAATTTTGAATTTTTCCCCAGGGGGGGTGGGGGTGCCCCCAATTTTGCAAAACTTCATCGGATCAAAAAATAATGTACTACAAAGTTGTTCAGAATGGCGAGAGAAATTTTTTAGGACCCCTGCCCTCCAAGTCCCCCCACACCTTAAGGGGGTCGGGGGGTCAAAAACCCCCAAGATGTGATTTTTTTGACCTGAAACCCAAAAATTCGGAATCAGCATGAAAAATTACCTTAGAATCAATATTTTTCTCATTCACGTTTTTTCACAAATTTTGAACCAAAAAAGTGTTAAATCGACCCCTCAAATCTTACAAAGTCGATTTTGCAAAATTGGGGGCACCCCCACCGCCCCTGAGGAAAAATTCAAAATTCTGCTCAGATAGAAATTTTCTATTTTTTACCCCCAACATACCCCCCAAAGGGTTTTTAGAAATTTTCACTCCTTCATAGTGAGCCTGATATATGAGACACCCTGTATATCAGTAGTGTGCGAGGAAAATTTTTCAGGGGGGGGAGGGAGAATAACAAGAAATTCTCTAACAAATCAGACAAATTTTCGTTTTTTTTTTTTTGGAAGTCACTTTTTGAGGTGAAAATCCCTAGCAAATCGAAGAAATTTTCTACGCGAAAAACCCCAGCAAATCGGAAAAAAATCTCTCGGAGCCAAAAACCCTAGCAAATTGAAAGAATTTTTCTCAATTTTCTACATTGATGAGCTAAAAAAAAGAGGTCTTCACTTTTTGAATCAAAAACCCAAAGCAAATTCGAATAAATTTCACGAAAAAAAATTCTCATCCACATCCCCCCTTCCGCACACTACTACTGTATATATATATATAATATTTTAACGTTTGGAAATTGAATGATAAACACAGATTCATCACACCGGCAATGCTAATGATAAGCACTTTCAGTGTGTGTGTGTGTGTGTTGATGGAAAAAGATAGATAGAGAGAGAGGAAGAGAGATAATGAAAAAAACAGCGAGTAATGTTGTGACATCACAACACTTGCACACGTGCATGGATACAAACGGTCTCGATTGGACTTGATGGATATCCGGAAATTCAATTACGAAATACGTGAATTTTATCATGAATTGTAATTGGCCAGATCATCTCTCAGTCTTTTCTCTTGCGTTTACATATCACATTCGAAAGTGCATGCGTGTACTATATTGCTAAACAAAAGGCTGAACTTTTCAAATTGCCCGCTTAATTTGTTGTTTGTAATTGAATTTTAGGTTGTGAACAATACAGAAACTTTTTCATTTGACTTGCAGCTATTGCAGCACCTGGGATAATCATGCGTGTAGATATTTATATATATTTGCTGTGTTAAAATGAGTTAGGGATCAAAATTGCATTAAATGCAGTTGGCCGTATGAGTTGTACGATATAGTTTTAACTTTCCAAAGGCATAATCAGATCATGATGTAACGTGATTGATAAAGTTTTCATTTGATATTTTCTTCCAAGTGAATTCGATTTCATGAAGATTGAACACTAATTAAAACTTATCGCATTTAATTATAAGTTATACTTTGAAATGACACGTGGCTGATTAACTCAATGCATTTTGGTTTTACCTTCAAATCAACATCAATTTATAGTTCTCATATTTATGATTAGATACACATCAAGATGGAAAATAATTACATCAAACAAGAATCAGAAATACGCCTCATAATCCTTAATGTCCTTAGTACGTCATTTCATGTAAAATAAAATTGTGTTTTTTTCTTACAATTAATGATAAATCATCATAATCAAATGCACAAATGATCGGTATTTCTATGGTTGCCTGTTGTTCATTTGGCCATCGTGCAATTTGGTGTTCAAATGTTATTTTATGTCACGTTCCGGCTATGTTTGGCTTCGGAAAAGTGCAAGGCTAGACCTACCACCAACTCTTTTTTTGGCTTTGCATCAAAGTGCATTTGCAACAAACGATTATGTAAACACAAACAACGAAATTTTTATTATGTATATGCTTCATTTGACGCTCTACATCGTCTATTAAAAAAAATACAAATCTATAAACCAAAAGCATTTTGTTTATATCTGAGCGTGCACAGGGTTTCCATAGCTTTCGTTGTGTGTGTGTGTGTGTGTGTGTGTGTGTGTGTGTGTGTGTGTATATATATGTTAAAACTAAATATAAGTGTATATTTGCGTTATACATATTTTTTTCTCTCTCGTCAAACTGAATGCAAAACCATGAAAAAAAGAGAGAAAAAGATAGAGAAATCAACAACAGCGAACTTTTTTTGACAAACATTCGCTGCTGAATACGTATACAATGGGGGAAATTGGCAACACCGCTCGCAACAGCAAAAAAAAATAATAATACATATATACATGCACTCACTCTCTCACACACACACTCACTCGCAAAGAAAATAAAAATAAACCTACATATATATTAGTTTAAAATTCACAAGCAGCATATCACCATCATTGAAGCAGAGTATCAAATGGCCACCACAATCATACATTTCGAATAAATTGAATTGACGCTATGCTTATTTGCTATATATTTTTCATCAATTCTCGTGTCATGTTGAGTATCGAAAATAGGAAATACTGCCAAAAATAAATAGCAAGAAAAAATAGCAACAAGAGAGAAAAAGAAGACCCAATAATAAAAACAACAACAATTATGCCAAAAGAATAAAAGCCGTGATTGTGAATTGAATGTCTGTCTGCTTGTCTATTAGTGCTGCAGCACTGTTATTACAAAATGCGTTTTACACACATTAATAAAACATGATTTTTCCAAATCAGATCGAAACGACCAACAGACGAATGGAATGGAAAATGTCGAGAAATAGAGATACCAAAGAAATATTTAAAAAAAATATAACGCACACCGATTGTTCCGAAACTGAACGGGAAAAGATGGAATGAGAAGAAAAGTGAAATATAAAAAAAGAATTTGAACATAGTAGAGGAATATCCTCATAAATAAGCAATCATTTCGGCTTGCGTTGCTTTTTCCTGCCATTTTTCAATTTGTTGATTTAGTTATATTTCCAATTTACAAAATAAATAAATATTTGAAGAGAGAAAAACAAGCGCAACGGATGCGAAAAATGGCATTCAGCCACTTCGTTCAAGTTCAATTCAACGTTTTTTTCGCTTCGCTCTCGATGCCAAATTTGGACGAATATTCCGATTTTCAATATTATCGAAACTATTCAAGCGTAGTTTTGAATTTTCTTTTTCAAATTCTTCAATCACACAATCAGTTTGTAACAATACTCGGACAACATTTTTTTTATTGCATACTCAAAATCAACTTCATCGCCTTTTTGGCGAATATTTTCTGATATTTTTCCAATTAAAACGAAACGCCCGGCCACTTTGTCTACTGAGCGGATTTATCAGAAGTATATACACTTCACAATGTTCTACTGTTCCAAAGTTAAAACAATTAATGACTTAATTGAGGATCTCACAAGATATTCGACATGATTTTCCATCATCAGTAAAGTGTAAACAACGCACATCGACGGAATCATTATTATGGGTGCATTTTTGAATCCCTTTCGAAAAGGGATAAAAAAAGGGTTATGTCGGAACTTTTTGAAATGGCCACAGGAGTGGATGGCCCGTCGTCAACGAAAAGTTTAACTTTTTTGTAAAAAAAAAAGTAGTTTTGTGTGCAGAAAATGCACGTATTGCACACAGTGCCAATTTGGCTGTTATGAAGTGCATGTAAGACAATCGAGAAAATGAATAAAACTCGCAACTATTTGGATTGGTTGTTCGCGTAAAATTACAAAGTATTTTCAGTTTGGTTGCCCGGAAAAGAGAGCCAGAGGAATGAAAAAAAAAACCGTGATCCGAGATTGTGTACATAAAATAATAATGTATGGCGTTTATGTTGATTGGTTTCTTTTGAAGCAGCTGCCACTTTTTGAAAAATATGCGATCTATTCGAGTTGAACTTCATCTACTACAACAAACATAACAACATACATATATATATGTATAATTCTTGGCTGCACACACAAACCAACGCGAATAAAACACATTGAACTCGGTTTCAGAACTATTCGTGCATTTGGCCTATGTGTATTTGTATGGTATATATTTTTTTTTTTTTCATATTTAATTGCGCCTTGCACTAATATTGTAATGGTATACATAAGTGGATTCATTACTCGTTGAATACGGTTTGTGAGTGTATTGGTTTGTTTGATGTATGTCCTGCGAAGCATCAACAACATCAAAAATAATTCGGATAAAAAATCGCACGTGTAGTTGTATGTGCACAATATTTTTGTATATCCCAATTATTTTCTAGGTTCATTTTGAATTCGAAAATGAACATTTTATGCTTTAAAAAAAACACATACACACAAAGACATTACAATTACAAAATGCTATTTAAATACATTTGGAAAAGTCATTGGAGTCAAAGAAAAACGGTAGAGTAGTCGAAAATCCTTATGCTCAAACAACGAAGAATACAATGTAAACACCAAATCAACGCGCATTTTTCATGATTTTTCCGAATCCAAATGAGCGATAGGATAATGCCTGAACCAATACTCACTACAAACACAAATGTGAATCGTTTTGGTGCTTTCTTTTTGAATGTGTCGCGTTGCCGCTAAATCATCAACACCGTTTCATACAAGCACATCGTGTATATATATATTCGAGTGCAGTTCCTTTTTCCACTTTCGATTGTACACGTTCACACGGACGATACCAAGGATCGTATGCATCATGCTCATTCTCCGCACACACACATACTCAAATAAACATTCACACATACACAGCGCGTACCGCTCACACACACAATCTTACGCATTTATGTTTTGTGCTGTAGCTGCTGTTTTATTATGTATATAGCAGTGAGTGTTCTGTGGCGGCAATCAAACAACATACAATTCGGTATCCTATAGCCATGTATACAGTGTCGTTGTTTGTGTTTAATTCGAAATTGAACCATAAATGGTGTATAGTATACGAGCAGTCAGTTGTTGTGCGTCTTTGTAGAAAGTAACACGCGTTTTCATACAAGCGCATGGGAAAGCACCGTCAACACACAACATTAATTTGAAAAACAAAATACGCAAACAAGAGAACGAGTGTGAGACAGCAACCAATATTTGAATGTGTGTTTTATAGTGATTTTTTTTCGTTCTTGTAATTTTCGCTTAATTTCAGTTTGCTTTTGTTCCGTTCGAGAGAAAAAATAAATTAATTTGGCTTGCGTTTTATCCTATTTTATTTAATTTTTTTTTCTTCGGAGAAATCGGTTCAATAGCTTGGCTCGCAAAATTGGCGACAAACATCATCAAATTTAATTTCCCGCGTTGCAGTTCAGTTTTCATTTTGACGACGACTATTATTAGTGTGTAATTATTTATAATTTATTCTAATTTATTCGACTCACATAAATATTTATTCGTTAAGATAAAAAAAAAACACACACACACAATCTAAACAACATCAAAGAAAAAAAAAACTAATCGCTAAAATCAATAAATAGATATCGAATGATAATTGCTGTAATTTTTCGATTGAAAACTCTGTTTAAAGAATGAAAAACAAAGAAAAAAAAATGAACTAGTGATAGTGTGATGTTAAAGTGCGTGAAAAAACGATGTTTGAATTGGCCAATGAATGATTTAGAAGCGCAACACTGTGTGAATTTGAACTGAATCCATAACGATACTATTTGAATATTACGATCAACGGAAAACGATTTGTTTGAATCAACAACAATTTGTTGAATGTGAGCCAAAGGTAAATCTAAACCAACCGAAACTACATCATTTGAAATCCATTAGCGATTTAGTTTCTACTTTTCTATTTTTTTTCTCTCGTTCGTTTGAAACAACTTTAAACGATCCTACAGATTAGTGATTTAACATAAAAATCGATTTCAAATCGATATCTAGACATGAACGATCTTAATGCATATGCAAAGCATCCTATTGTCGATTCGTCAAATCAAAATGCTTAAATGTGTGGATGTGATTGATTTCATTCTATAGAATCGTACAATCACAGTGACTAATTCTATCCAGTTCACTTGGCCCAAATAACACTCATTTGGCGATGAAGAGAATGTTCTTGGTGCAATTCTATGCGAGTTCCTAAATCTAAGAATGTCTTTTGTTTTGCATGCATGCAGCTGAAATGGAAAAAAAGTTTTTCAAATCCGAAAATGTTATGAAAACAATCGCGTTGACGTTCGCAAGAAGCTAGAGAGAAAGAGACAGAGAACAAGCGCATTAACAATGAAAAAATGAAGACACAAACATGCAACAAAACAAAAGCCAGATCGCATAAAATTCAAGAGTCGTCTCAATGTTTTTTCCACTTCATTTCACTTTTGTGTTGCATTTGCGAAAAGCTGGCGAGTGAATAAATGTTTGTGTGTGTGTGTGTATGTGTACTTCAATGGACATAGAATGAATCTCGCGCTCGATTCGCTTACACGTTTTATGTGCTGGACCCAAAAAGGAAGCAAGCAAAACATTACAATCAGCCAACCATCAAAAATCGACGAAAGAATATATATACATATATAAAATGACAAATGTAAAAAGCAACCATCTCCAAATCGCATACGATTCCGATTTTCTTTTCTTGCATAGGGAAAATCGAATACAGTTGAGAGCATGAGAGGAAAAGAAGAGAAAAAAATGCTGTTGGAAATGTACGTAATCCGTATTAGATAAAAATCCTGAATAAAATTTAATACTTTACGGTGTGTTTGTTTGCTGTGTGTGCAGCACAAAACGGAAAAAGTCAGCAAAACATTCCACGGTGAACTTACAATCAAGAAAAGATAGAAAGCGCACAATGAAATGCAAACAAAACTGAAGAGCAACGAATGAAGTGCAACAACAGCCACAGCACCAGTAACTGCTACAACAGAGGAGAAAAAAACGTATTTTATATATTATATAGTAAACGAAAAACAACAAAAAATCGAGGGAAAAAATCGCAAAAAGTTTTGTCTGTAGTATTTTGTTTCTTCCTTTTCATTTTGTGTGTGTGTGTGTGTGTGTGTCGTATTTTGTTTTCACTTCGACAAAACTTTTGCGTTCGCTTTGTTTTTCAACTTTTTTCTTCGCAGTCAATCATTTTGTTGATTTTGTGCTTCATGGCATTTCTTTCACTTTGTGCGAGTATATTTGGCGCTTTGTTGTTGCGGTCTTTTTTTCTCGCTCGATTTTTCTTTATCATTTTTTTTGCTCTGTTCATTTTTTTTTTTTTAGTTTCTACTTACTCGAATGTTCCTGATTGTCGATCGATCGTTTTGACTATAAACTTCTACAGGAGGACATATTGCTTGTGAGAGAGAGAGAGTGTGTGTGTTAAACGTATGCCAAATGAATGTGTACACGAAATGCACTTAGTGTCCTAGACAAGAATATAACACCGTAAATTAATACGCTTGATTATTGAGTGAATTTTAAAGAAAAGTTCATTTATGCCTGATATCCTGGCTGCTTTTTTGTGGATATACGTTGAAAAAAGGATAGAAGGTATTTGAAAGCGAACAACGCATACACAAATACACCAAAAGACAGATAGAATTAAACGAAAAACGTATTAAAAAATGTTTGTATACGGTTGTGTGGTTGTCTGTCGCTCTCAAGTTGCACAGCTGTCGGTCTCTATGCGATTTCAGATATGCATGCGTTTTTACACGTTTTTATAACGCTTTAGTTTTTTTTTCTCTCGTCTTGTTTCCATTATACATTACTCGGCTCATAGTTTCTTTTTCCTTTTGTTTTCGTTACAGTTTTTTTTGTTTTGTTTCATTTATAACAATTCTACACTATTAACGACTTAAGCGAGTTTGCATTCAATGTTCTGGATTGTGTCCAAATTCAGTCGTTTGACGGTTTTCATTTGGATAACAGTTCATTCTGTGAAAAATAGAAAAGCACACACATACATGCACAAGAAGACTATTGAATTTAAAAAACCACACTGAAATATTGAAATCCACAATAAGAATGGGATGATTGAATAGCATTTTTAGCTTTCAACGGAACATAAGAAAAAGAAAAAGCCACACAAAACTGAAAAACCAGCATATTAATTAAAAATCATATTAATCAGTGTTAAGCGTTAGTTGAATGTGGATGAGGGGTGGGGATCAAGTTTGTGAAGCATTTTCGTAAATGGAACCAATGTCTTGACACTGTGATATAACAAATAATCAGTTCATTCGTTCGTTCGTTTATTTGGAAAGAAGTCAAACATTACCGTTTCATGTTCACAACGAGATAGGTTTTCAATTTGCATTCAATTCGGTTCGCAAACGTAAGATCTCGAAAATCGATTTGTGATGAGTTTTAGTCCAATTCATAATTCCATTTCAACTTCAATAATCTTCAAACTTACTTTGGATGGTTATTTTTTTTCCCTCCGTCTTCAAATGAACATTTCTCCTTCAATCTTAGAACGGTCTTTGTCGAACCTCGCGATAGAGAGAGAGAGAAAAAAAATTAGTTTTTCTGTTTTGTACGCATTCGACAGTGGTCGTTGAAATGTTATGGAATATGTAAAGGGAAATAAAACTGAAATCGAATTTATCATGAGTAGCACCGCAACGTAAAGAGTCGAATAAAAAAATGAGCAAGACATTAGATGAAATGTTTAAGATAGAATGCGAGAAGAAAAAATACACATCTTCCGGTTCAGGTTTTTTTTCCTCTTCTCTCGAACCACTGATTCGAAATAGGCGATAAAAATGAGAAACATTCTTCCAGTTTCATCCAATGAGTTTTTGTTGTTCGCGTTTTTTCGCGCTTTTTTTCATATCATTTTCCCAGTCGGGATCTTGATGATTCGTTTGCGTTGCATATTCAAATTTCCAATTTTAATATTTTCGTCGTTTTTTTTCTCTCTCGTCGCTTTTCACATTTTTAATTATTCGCATTAATTATGAGTTCGTTGTTGTTGTTGTTATCCTTTGAAGATGCTAACGAATAGCGGCGGTTGCGGGATAGTACTCGGTGAGAGATGTTCGCTCGCATCCGCATTTGGTGTTTGCGTACTATTGTGTGTACTTTTGTGTTCGTATAAAAAGCTGTTAAGTTGAGAGTACAAGTGGGCCGCGCAAAAACCAATGGGACACAACAGCACCGAGCATGAGGAGCACACGAAAAAAAAAAAACGAGCACACGAAAGAATTATGAAAATGAAAAGAAAAGCGAATTAAATGAAAAATATCATAAGCGCGAGTTCAATGTCTGTACTGCTTTGAAAACCAAACGCTAACCTTTTTTTTACGTGTCAATGATATTTCTTGCATGAGGTTTTTTCTCTCTCTTTTTCTCTGCACCGTTACTCTGGCTTACGCACGCGATAATAATTCCACTGTCTCTATCGCTCTATCATCCTTATTTTAGGAGTAGCAATTGTCCTGCACACTCCTGTAGCGCTTGATTCTTTTTTTCACGTTGTTATTTTGGCTCTATTATTGTATACACTAATTAAACCTTCGATTTTTTTCATCATCATCATCATCGCTTCTTGTATGTGCCGAGCACAACTACTATCTTCGGATGAGACTCACAAAACAGTGTGCTCACCATTTTTGGTACCTTTGTGTGTATCAAATGATAGCATCTTGTTATTTAGTTGAGGGCTTTTGCGCCCCCAACATTTCATTTACAGTCTACATGGCAAATGCAGACTTTGCAACAGAACAACTATGGTTGAGTGCGATGAGAATAGCAGTAAAAAAATTTGACGAAAGAATAAGAAAAAAAAAC
This sequence comes from Contarinia nasturtii, assembly GCF_009176525.2. Lineage (NCBI taxonomy): Eukaryota > Metazoa > Arthropoda > Insecta > Diptera > Cecidomyiidae > Contarinia > Contarinia nasturtii. The sequence continues at coordinate 9,066,582 of NW_022197544.1, forward strand.
ATAAATACGAAGAAAAATACGAACAAAATAAAAGAACACAAGCAAAAATAATAATAATGATAATCAGTGCACACGTTCGAAAAAGAAACCGAACTGCTCGCTCTCTCATTGACTTAAAAACGATGTGCCATGTAAACAACACTGGTCGAAAAACGATGCGAAGTCAAGTCACCAACATTAATAGCAACAGCAGCACCAATAACAACAACACGCACCAAAAAAAAACTCGTCTTTAATGAACGAATTTTCACTAAAGTGGAAAAAAAATTAAATAGAAAATAAATAAATAAAAAAAGCATTTTCTAGCATCAGCAGTAAGACACTCACACACAATCACAGAAAATGGCAAAAAAATTAAATGAAAATGGAAAATTTTTTGCCGAACAACATGAATGAAAACAACAAAAACTAAAAACACCTTATTCTCTGTTCCTTGTCTATATCAATCCAATAGCATCAATGAATGTAATACACCAATCAAAGAAACCAATGGCAATAGAGGGAGATTGTGTTGTTGCCATCGTCTACTCCACATAGATCACAAAATCAAAAATCAGCTTCCTTTTCATTCTCTTGCTCTTTATTCTACACCAAAAAGGAACTTTGCAATCAACATTAAACGACAATACTTACAAAGCACAATACACTTACAAAGACAATTTTTTTTTCTTCAGCAAAATGAAAGAAATAAAAGAATGAACGAAGGAAACGACACGATACGCGACCAAATAAAATATATTGGACATTTGCCATTTCTTTAGAAATTTTTATTTTTCTAACGATACCAAAATGATCCGCATTAGATGCGACAGTGTGACAGCTTAAAAGGATAAACGAAATGAAATGAAAAAAAAAAAAAATACGCCGCCAAAGTGATGTGCGTAATTCTAATTTTCACAAAATGAATAGAACAAAGGCAAAGAGGATTTATTATTTGACACATTATTTTTTTTTGTTTTTTCTACTTTATGTGTCATACTATTCATGTTGGCCATTGTGGTCGGCTCGAGATTTGGACGACTTGTCTTTGTGTCAAACATCATTTGATTTCAATTTCGGCGCTTCGGTCGATTTTAAACGAATTTATAAAAGAGCGATTTGAAGTGAAAAAAGCTTTAAAATCGAACCATCAAATGACAAATAATTTAGTGAAGCGAATGAGCGACGAGAACGAGAATGTCTGGTCCATGAAATATAAATTAATTTTTGGATATTTGATTGGTGACGGTTATCACGAATCGAAAAATGCTTAATTAAAATTTGACACTATACTTCTGTTACAGCCGTTTCCTTGTGTTCGTATTAACAAATACGATCTGGTATGTTTTCAAAATAACGACAAAGTTGAAAAAAAAAGATTGAATCCAATTTTTATATGAAAAAAAAAACAGCTCTTGTTCATATGGAAAAGCAGCAGTCACATTTAATATTGTCCCAATGCGACCACATTTTGCCGCGGAAATGCGTAAAAAATGCGTTCTTGAATGATTCACCGAATTTTTTTCCCTGTATTTGGTTCTTTTTTTCCGACCTGAAAATAACATGTGTGATGACTTTCAATTTATCATCAAAACGAACAGGATCTGAAATCACAACTTAAATTCGATTTGAATGTTACGTCATCAAATTCCAAGTTGATGATGACTTGTCAGTTTTTCGTTTTGGACTGATTTAATTGAATACACTCGAGTAGCTGGCGACCATTATATGTGAAATGGGATCATAGGTTGTGTGTTACTAAACCTTGAACAAAGTCCACTGCTTCAGACTTCTACTATCAGTCGTATTTTCAATTTATAAGACCCGAAATTTACGATATAAGAAGCAGAGATTTTGAATGACAAGTACTTGTGAATGACAAGTAGCCATTTTCGTTATCAATCGAGACTGGAATGAATTTGAGCGCAAAAACGAATCCGAAACTCTCATGCAAGCACAAGAGTATGAAAAAGTCAAGCGTTAAAATTCATTTCTAGATATATTTGTCCAAAGTTGCATCACAATGTCTGCAATAGCACGCTCAAAAATTCAGCATCATTATCACCCACAATGAGCAATTTATCCATTTTAATTACAAATGATTTTTTTTTTCAAATCTCAAAAGCGATGTGTAGGAGATACATGCCTTCATGAGTATAAAAATCGAATGAAGCAAACGAACAAATGGTAACGAGAGAAAAAAAATTATATATCTCCAAATGCAAACTAAAACACAACGACGACACAAGAGATAGCTTGAAAAATGATTGCATAATCGAGAGAATGCCAAAGAGAAGAACGCAGCAATAGAATGAAATGGTAAATAAATTAAAAATGAAGTCAAAGCATTCTGCAGATAAGAAACGACATGCTAAAGTTAAAATTAAGAATCAGGTTTAAAGAGAAAGAACGAAAAAAAGAACAACTGGAATGCGGTTCAATTTACTAATTTTGAATTTTTTTTTTTTTGAATGGAAGAAGAATAAGAAGAGGAAGAAGGAAACCCTTGTTTTATAAAAGCGATACATTGTTTAAAAGCTTTCGCAAGCTGATTTTGAGAGAAAAATTTCTGAATTATTTCGATTCACCTTGAGACTCGTAAAGCTCGGATGAATCATTTGTTTTCGAAAATTAAATCAAAAGCATTATGAGGATTCATTGTTTCAGCGCAAAATGTTTCGAAGCATGGCAACGCAAACATTTTTGATGAAAACCATTCGTAATATGATTCGTTGGAATTTCTTTTATACAAAATGGTAACAGTGACTCAGGTTCAAGTATGACGAATGTGGTAAACTTGTGAATCACCATTACGCATTTTCGATCGATAAAGAAAATTATATTTACAATGCTTTATACATATCTCATTCAAATCAATGAAAACAGGTTAGTTATTATCAACCACTTAATTCTTGTCGCCTTCGGTGGATATGAACTTTCATCCGCATAAAGTATTGACACGCAAAAAAAAAATCGAACACAAACAGCGAAACCAAAGGCCAAACAAATTTCTAGAGCCAGCATTCTACAAAAAAAATCCGATTCATTTTAATCGATAACGTTTGAGAGAATTTATCAAAAGAGATTTTCATACCGATTTGTGGGTATTTCTTAAGTTTTATTTTATGTCAGTTTGTATGTTTGCGTTTGTAAAACATTTAACTATTTTACCATGGTTTGCAAACATTCGAAGCCATAATTATTTTAATCTTTCATTCGAAATGGTGAAAATGCATTAAATTTCGTTCGGTAAAAGCTTTCGAATAGTCGATCTCTGTTTGACGAAGAAAATAAACGATTCGGGCAAATATTTGCAAACGACTTTGTAATAAATGAAATTAACGATAACGAACTAATCGTGTAGTTGTACGTTGCGGTTCATAGTTCAAGACAACTTTTATGTATACAAAACTTTGTGGTGTCGATGCGTATGCATTCACAGAACCAAATGCCACATCATATATACTTTATGAATGAAGTCTATTATAGATTCTCTTGGATTGGGTAGGATAATCTCTCTATCTGTGTGTTTCTTTAAGTGTGTTTGTGTGCACTTTATCCATGACCGATAGATTATGAATGAGTGGTACGCTAATATTTCGTTGATTCAGTTGGCTTGTCGCGCCTTCAATATCTATTTTCGATGTCGGTGACTTATCGCTCATTCCGTATTTCTGCTGCACATTCGGCATTTTATAATGTTCATCTTCTTGTGTGTGTCTTTCTATGTTTGTTGAGTTGGATGGTGAATGGTCGCTGAAACGTTGTGTCATTGTACGTAAGCGTAAGTTGACTCCAATAGCGGCAGTGTGTCTCGTGTATTCCGTATTTTCGTCGTGCTGTGCATGGGTTTATGTGTGCCCATAGCATGTAGACACGAAAAATATTAAAAATAGAAACCGGAAAATAGAACACCAAAACACTGAACTTGAACTCGATTTTCCATCTATTCAAGTCATCACAATCGTTACACACATTGTACACCAGTCGCATTAACATGCTGTTGTGAGTCACATGTAAAAATCATCATTTGCTAGTCGCATCACATTTTTGCGTTGGTGGATGTATGTGCCTCTCTCTGTGTGGTTTAGTAAACTTGACACATTCCGAATGATACATCTTATTTTGGTTTTATATTTTTCGGCAAAGCATATTAAGCACATCCAGATTGTGTGTTGATTCCAAGCTTTAATAAAAAATTAAAAGACATGCAAGTGACATTGTCTAACATTCCATATGGGAAAGCAAAGCGATTGTCTTGTTTGCCAATGTGCTGACACGCGAACAACTTATTTACGGAAGCACGTTTAACTGGAAATGTTTTAACATTATGTTATCATTAGTTTATCTCGTGTGCAATATCGTTGCGAGAATTTTCACTGTGTGTGTCTATTCCATTGATGGAAGTCGATTGAGAAAAAGCGTTCGCGTCAATTGGCAAAATACTCACTCAAGAAGGGCTTATTTTATCACATGGTATGTCTGGCTGTCGCTTTGGCGTTTGCATTCCGTGCTGATTCAGACAGACACGCTATAACTTGTTCAAATGGTTGTTTATGTTGTTGGTGTTGTTGTTGTTGTTTATTTCATCTAGGTCTTTCACCAAACCATTTCGTTTGAACGTGAGTATTTTTGATGGTTTCTTGTGTTTCATACACAACATATACATACCAAATTCTACGCCGCCAAAATAACATAAAGAGATTTTGTTACCATATATATTGTACTATACACAAATTGTATCGGCTGTACACTCCAGCCAATCGTGGCTAAATGAGAGCGTTGAGTCTATTATTGTACCCACCGCATATTATTTGTTACATGAGGAAATTTTTCGGTATATCACGTATATCAAAATACATAATGATAGCAACAACAAAAATTTCACTGAAGCCGGAGTTGGGCATATGTATTCATATTATGTTTACTGTTTCGATTCGAACAAGCCCTCATGCCTATGACAAAGTATGTATGAATCAGTTTTCGCGGAATTCAATGCTTTATCGTCGAGTGTTTTCATATTTTTTCGCCCTCATCCCCGAAACTTAGGCCGAAAATAAACTTTTTTTTTCTTTCGCTTTGTACAAACATTCTATATTAACGTAAAATTGACATTGAATTTACGATCATAGTAAAGTCTTATGAAATACAATTCAACGAACGCTGCTCATGAATAGAAAATGAACCCAAAAATATATTTGCAGGCATCTTGACCACTGTAGAGCACTCAATAAAAATACCAGTGAATTAAATTATCTGTGGAAATGTTTATAAATTGTAAAATGACCTTTTATCTCGTCACTCTTGAGACAATCCATTCGAACAAACATTCAAAATGTCTCGTGTGTAATCGAATCATTGTTTGACCAACACATAAGCCTCATTCAATCGAACGATTATGCAATTTTCACTTTCAAGATCACATTCATTCATTATTGTATCGTATTAGTTATGCGCCGCACATACACAGCAGGCAATCAATTTGCGTCCGAGATAAAGAAATAACAACTTACATTGTCGTTTTTGCCACAATCAAGCGTCTCCGCTGTTTATATTATGTACATTGATGCATCTCGTGTGTCTTTTAACTCTCCGTTTTGCTATGTGCCTACGTAGGTTGCTCCATAATTTTTTTTAAAATGGTACTTATAGTGTTGCCCGATGTAAACCATTGTCATATTCGTAAAGTTTGATGTTTTGGTATGTATTCGTGCCCTGAACCTTTTGTCGTACGAACGCTATTTGTATTGTTTACAGTGACTGGTAAACTGCGACTCAACAAAAAAATGAATTTTACACGTGAAGATTTTCGTAAAATGATTTACTACGATTTTCGAAGTAAATTATCTCAACAACAGTGTTTCGATCGACTTCATTTGGCCTTTGGCAATGAAGCACCAACCCTTCAGACAATTTATAACTGGTACCGAGAATTCCGTTGCGGTCGTAGTTCGCTCAAAGACGAGTTTCATACAGGTCGTCCAAAATCGGCTGTTGTGCCACAAAACATCGATGCTGTCAGAAAACTGATTATGGAAGATCGTCATGTGACCTACCGTGAGATTGAGGCATCTTTGGGCATTTCATCCCACAGCATACATACAATTTTGCATGAACATTTAGCCGTAAAAAAGATTTGCTCTCGTTGGATCCCACATAAATTGACCGACGAACAAAAAATGGCTCGTGTGAGTTGGTGTAAAGAAATGCTCAAGAAATTCAATCGTGGTGCTTCAAAAGACGTTAATAAAATCGTCACTGGTGACGAATCGTGGATATATGCCTATGAGCCCGAAACGAAACAGCAGTCGACTGTATGGGTCTTCCAAAATGAAGATAACCCAACGAAAGTTGTTCGAGCAAGAAGCACTTCGAAGCGAATGGTCGCCTGTTTTTTCGGGAGAAGTGGTCATGTGGCAACCGTTCCACTAGAGGATCGTAAGACCGTCAATTCTGATTGGTATACCACCATTTGTTTGCCCGAAGTGTTTGGTGAAATAAGAAAAAACAACCACCGTCGCAAAATAATTCTTCATCACGATAATGCGAGCTCTCACACATCTTTTCAAACTACTCGATTTTTGACCGGTCAAAACATCGAACTGATGGGTCATCCACCGTACAGTCCTGACATGGCACCCAAAGACTTTTTTTTGTTCCCAAGCGTGAAGAAAAAACTACGTGGTCAACGATTTTCGACACCAGAAGAAGCAGTTGAAGCGTTCAAAACACACGTTTTGGAGATATCAGTTTCGGAGTGGCACGAATGCTATGACAAATGGTTTCATCGAATGCAAAAGTGTATCGATCATCTCGGGGAATATTTTGAAAAACAATAAAACCATTTTCGACAAAAAACAACTGTGTTATATATGTTTTTAAAAAAAATTATGGAGCAACCCTCGTAACACAAATATAGCACCGTATATATAGAGAGAATTTGTCTCATCCAGCCAAATTGCACATCAATGTAAACAAAATGCCACTCTATCCATCGCATATGAACAACCACTTTGTTTAGTCGATATAATCAAAATATACACATTACACATATCGTCACTAGAACCATAGATTTCGGGGAGTAACATCAAAATGATCGCATTTTCGTATGGAAATTTTGAACAATAATGATTTTTTTTCTACATTCTAATTTAAAACAACAATTGAAAGTGAAAACAAAATCAGCAAAATTACATTGAAAAGAAAACAACCCGAATCGCGGTTGAATACTCAAAGGCAATGGGAGGAAATGACAGCAAATTTTAAAATTGGCGCGCTGTTTGGTTTCGATTTGAGTTGTAAAATTACATTGACGTCCCCTTTGAAATTCGGTGCGCCACCGTCGGCTCAAAGAGACTTGAAGTCTTCACATCCTCTCACTGCTCAAAGGTGAAAACTTAATATTTAACATAATTGGAAGCAGCTGAATATTATAAACTGGAACAAAATATGGGTCACTATAAACAAAACCAACAGATATTTCTTATCTGATTCGCATTAATACACATAGAGAAAAAATGTGGTATTTTTAATTCAATTTTGGTAGATTTAATATAAAATCAACCAACAACGAATTAAATTTACCATTTTTTACATCTCTCAGGCATATTTTTCAAAAGAGACTATGAGTTGTATAAGTTTTACCAATTGCTTTATTACATTCACCAAATTCATGGGCTAGCGTCATCTGTGGTTTCGAAAAGTTGGTAAATGTAATGAAGCAGTTTGTAAAACTTATTCAACTAATAGTCTCTTTTGAAAAATATGCCTCAGAGATGTAAAAAATGGTAAATTTAATTCGTTTTTGGTTGATTTTATATTAAATCTACCAAACTTGAATCAAAAATACCACATTTTTTCTTTCTGTGTAGAGGTGATGTGATCCACCTGTAGTTTACATGCTCTGATTTACATTTAAATAGGGGCAATAAATCGACGCTCATCACAAGTATTTATGTAAAACATGCATTCGACAATTGAATGCAATTACTTCAGGTACTTCGTCAACAATTTTTTTATAGTATACAAAAGAAAATGATGACTGGAATTTAGTTTACCATGTGAATTTAATCGTAATTTATATGCAGCCAAAAGCACCTTCATCAGTATTTAACGTATATAATTGTATGTATCATGTTCCATAATCATTCAACTATGTGATATCACAAATAAATAATCTATGCGATTTACGCAAAACTATGTAAATTACAATGCAAACGTACTCCTTTCAAGGAATACAAAATGTCGGCTCATCAACAATCATACAATCAATATATGTTCGGCAAAAGGCTTTAAATCAAACAACAGGTGCTGCCATTTCTGTGCCCTCTCTCTCTCTCTCACTTCAATTACACAGACATAAAAGAATATATGTACATGAATAACTGTATATTCAACATCGATTTCACATAAATGTGATGTGCAAAATGCAGCCAATCTTGACCCCAACCAAGCATTTTTTGCTGTAGGGCACATATCACGTGTCTTTACTATTTACAAAAATTCGTCTGTAATTTCCTCAATTTTTATATGATTCTCCCGCTCCTTCTCCCTTACTCACTAACTTCATGATATTTGTGTTACTTTGTGGTCGTTTCCTCAACAAATTTTACGACCAAAAGATTTGAAATTCCCATATGTACGAGTTTTAAATTAGAATAGATAAGAGAAGTTTTAATGTTTGAATGAAATGTAAATGAACCACTATGGCGATATTGTTCACAATTGTTTAAAATGAATTATCATTTTGTGAATTTGTTTTGTTCATTAATTTCTTTGTTTGCTTTTCTGTATGCATCAAAAATTTCTACAGATTTGAAAGAAAAATCGGTTTTTGGTAATTCAATCTACAAGCTGCTCCTTTCCCTTCACTCCCTTTCTCTCTTTTTCGTATTCGTTCACTTTGCAACTCTTTGACGTTATTTGTTTGTTCGCTGTCGATTATGTCTGATTGCAAACCATGTTCATGCATTGTGCTCCTTGGCCTTGAGCACACCATTCAAGTTAAGAAAAATGCGCGCGTACACAATTTCGGAGATCATGTCTCAATAAAATACAGTTACCCTCACGCAAATGCATACGCATTGATTGCAAAATGGGGAAAAAATCGACCCTAAGTTTAGTGCTTGTGTCTCACTTCCCTTTGAGACTCCCTTCGAAAAACATGCTAACTATCGTTATTTCCGATAGGGGACTCAATGGAATCGCGACTTGTCTGTATCGTGCATCTAGACGAAAATATTCAGTGACGACCGATTCGGTGTTATATGCAAAATTCATGAAATAAAAAGAGAGCAGTTAGACCTCACACAACAACCATTTTTGTGACAACATTTACCCATTATTATTTCAGTGTTGTCGTGATTTGCTTAATGAAAAATACATTTGAAAAGTGGCAGGGAATTTTTCCATAGACACTTACAGAGCGCACAACATTCACTTGTCTCCCATTATTTTTTGTTTTGAACATTTTGTTTTATATTTGAACAAAAGACATTCTTGTACGAACAAAATACATTTATTATTCAATGAATTAATCGTTTTTTAACACTCTTTTTTTTTGTCTATTTCACAGATACGCATATATGGAATTTGGAATTAAAACCAATCGGCAAACAGCATCTCCCAAAACAAACAAAATATAGTCCAAATTAGGCAACGTAACCAAAGTTTAATAAAACAAAACCATGTTAAACTAAAACTAAAAGTGAAACAAAACTAAATTTAATTAAATTATGTTCTAAAAGAAATAAACAAAAAAAAAAAAAAAAAACAACCAAGGAAATTCGCTAGTTTCTAAACTTATCTTATTTATTCTAATTTATTTAACTTATTATAACCAACCAATCTTATCCTTATTCTAATCAATCGAATTGTTCGAGACATCCGAAGAACACACAAAAACACCAACGGTTCATCATTTTTTCTTTTTGTTTATAAAAACACACACACACACACACACACACACACAACATATTTAATTTAACTCAATTTAATTAAATTAATTTAATTTTTGATTGCGTTCTGATCAAACAAAACAACCGCGCATACCTTATATTCAACAAACCAAGTCTAATTTATTTAATTTAATATCGATTAATATTAGCTGCTAATTATTTATACGAATACTCGTGTGTAAAATTTAAGTGCATCTGCATATTTTGTGCAGAGAAAAAGTTTTATCGGTCGAATTTTAAGCCAGGATCTTTATGTTACGATTGGCTAAAGAAAGTGAGTTACAAAGTAATAACCAAAAAAGGAAAGGTTTTGATTTTAAATTGTCGATTCACAAACAACTCAAGCGCACCGCAAACTATATATACAAATAAAATTTTAAAACACACAAACACACAATAAATAGTACAAATCAACCAACTATTTTATAACATATATACAAATAACAAAACATAAAAAAGGCTAAACGAAATAGTTTTATAAAATAAAAGGACATAAAGTCTGAAGCTTAAACCAAAAATTACAGCCTCGTCAAGAGTTTAAAAACACATACTCAGAAAATTACACTGTTTCAACATACCAAATGCATATTTTTTGACAATAAAACGAAAATTTGCGGAAATTTAAGATTAGTGTGAAGGATAACATAAAAAAAGATTTAATATTTTTGCCGGACAACCGCAATCAACGGACGTCACCAACTACGCCGCCGCTACCGTCATCACAACCAACAATCAACTAGATTTATGTTTTTAAAAAAAGAGAAACAAAACGTTTTACAATAATATTAGCTAATAGAAGGATAAAGAAGAAAAATCCAAATAGCAACACAAGTGTCCCAGACAAAATACTGAAGTACAAAGCAAATAGTTCAAAATTTTAAGCAACTACTCAAACGAAATAATCTACAATCAACCACGTGTTCACACAAGCCCATAACATTATTTACAAAGTAATCAAAAGTGAAACTCAGCGCCACAAAGAATAAAACAATTCACCATAAACACAAACAAAAAAACCAAGTAATTTAGAAACGTTATTCTTATGACTAAAAAATTTTAAACACTGAAAGTTTTATTCATTCAATATCGTAACGAAACAAAGGGAGAGAGAGAGATACATAAAAAAAAGAGTTTATTTTCGATAAAAAAGAAGAAATAAATTTCAAACGAAGTCAGTTACCCGTTATATCAAAAAAATAATAAAATAAAAATACACGAAGAGAATAAAATCCTGTTATATAGAATCCTGTTAAATTTACCACTAAATAAAAAGAGGCTAAGGCAAAAATAGCACCCAACCTAGAAACGGACACTATTTTTTGATGCGAACATTTATCTAGATCGTTAAATTAAACCCACAAATTAAATGGGCTAATAAAGCATTGTGTGGCTTGATTAGTGTAAATACAAGTGACAAGTAATAGAACGATTGAACGATTATCTACCTCTACGAGGAAATCAGTGTACAAATTAATTAGAAAATCTAAACAACAAGAAAAAATATCACTCTCATCACATGCAACGTGTTGAAGAAACTAACTCATTTTAAAACAAAACTAAAAAAAGAAACAAAAAACATTTGAAAGACTGAAAACAGTGAAACAAAATCAATAAATTACCGAGAGAAAGAGAAACGAATCATCACTATTGAATTGGGTGCGTCCATTAAAAAAAATTTTTGCAATGGATTTTGTTCATAATGGATAATGTCATCAATGATGAGCATACAGACAACCGAAGACGGCACTGATACAAGTTTACCATCGTTTTCGACATTTACCAGCGAACTGGATCCAACGTGGGACTATTACGATCGAGATCGATCCGGTTCCGATGTAATTACATCACAGAGCAATAACTATACACGACCGTGGGAAATGGAAACGAAGGAGAAAGGTTTCGAGCCATTCTCGAAACTTCCATCGTTTCAATCACAATTTCACAGCTATGCTGAATCAAATATGATGCCAGAACCAAGTCTGCCACAGGTAACGCCTGTGCCAGTACCGATGTCACCAAATTCGGCGGCAAATGCATCGCCCGGCGGAAATACATCTTTGACACAACTGACGCCAATAAATCCACTTCAAACGGGCTTAACACCATTATCAAGCCCAAGTTTTCACACATTGACCGCTGTTAATTCGCGCCCATATGGTGAGTATTTAATTTTTAAAAATATGCTTGCCTAAACGATGTGGTCAGCAAAGTGCCATAAGTGCGTCGAATTTAGGCAAGCATTTTTAAAAACATTTTCAACACACGTACACACACATCCAAAATACGAAATACATTTTAGTGTATCCACTAGTTCCAGCACCAATTCAAGCGCGTGATATTCCAACCATTCAACAACAGTATTTGGATGAGCGTCATATTCAATTGTATCAACCGATTACAACTTATGCAGCACCACCACCGCCACCACAAAATGTGGTTACCGTTTTGAAAAGTGAACCAGCCAATTATGAATTAAAAAATGGACTTCATCACACATCATTCCAAAATCCAATGATCGAAAATGGTTTCGATCATAATAATGGCAAAATTGAAAAGTCCGATTCACCAATGCGACACAACAGTAATGGTAAGCTTACATAATTACTATCACATATCGAAATTATCTGTCAAAGTGCTTACACATCCGTTATAAAATTGACGTTTATGAGAAAACTGTAAGTGTATTCTTATAAACATGAATTTTATATATAGGATGTGTAAGTATTTTGACACTTGATTTTTTTGTATGGATTGAAGTTGCTGTATTGTGGTTTTTTCTTCATTTTTTTATTATGTTTTTTATTTTCTTTTATTTTGTTGTTATTGAACACTATGAAACCGAATATTTTAAAGAATTTATCGATATAGGTGAATTGAAATTCTCTGTTAAATCAACAGATGCGCGTAAAAAGGATCGAAGAAAAATGCGTGCCAGTTCGTTAGAATCGAGCACTGAAAGCGAAAGCAGTGCAATGGAGACCGGCGAAGGCAATTCGGGCCAAGTGGCTGCAGTCTCAAGTACGGCCAGCTTCAAAAGTCCAGCAATTGGAATGGGCGAAGAAGAAACAAATGGCGAAAAACAGGTAAAAAAAACATTCAAATATTTTGTGCATAAAATAAAATTCAAACAAAAAAATGTTTAAGAATAAGAGCAAAAAAGTGCATTGAGTGCGGGTTCAATTAAATGCTATTCTGTGATTTGAACCGATGCGTCTGAGCATTCGTTTATTCATTTATTTTCTGTGTATTTTTTTTCATTCATTTCAGACAAAAAAGAAACGTAAGCGTTGCGGTGAATGCATCGGTTGTCAAAAGAAAGACAACTGCGGCGATTGTGCACCGTGCCGTAACGATAAAAGTCATCAGATTTGCAAGCAACGTCGTTGCGAAAAACTGACCGACAAAAAAGTGAGTATCTGCACATTCAATGTATGAAAAAAAAAAAGAAAGACGAAAAGCAGCTCATTGGAACAATTCGTATCACACAAAACACATGAACGAATCATGCTCAATTATTGCATTCATTTAGTCATAAATGTCATCTCGATTTAGATTTGTTTTACATCTTTATTTTTTGTTTGTGTTTGTTAATTTTTTATTTTCAATTCGCTTTGCATTTTATATTTGTTTTTGAATTGATTCTATCGTAAACGTCGGAAGAACATTTTCGAATCAAGGTGCAAAACGTCAAAGTGTAAAAAAAGTTGACTGAATTTTAAGGTATACAAAGACAAAAACGCACCGTGTGTAGTTGCTATACTATATACTATATAAAAAAGGAATAAGAACAACAACAAAAAATAAAATAAAACCGATATCAAACAATAGCGCAGCCATACAGCAGACGTATGGCTTGTGCCGAGCATGCATTGAATTTCCATCCGAAATGTGCCAGCTGATAGTTCACAGCCGAATCCAAATATATTTAACGAATCAAAACGGAAAGGAAGGAATGAAGAGAAACAAAAAAAAAACAAAGAACACACAAAAAAGACAAACGAACACAAATACAATTCATCTCAAATCAAGGTAAAAACTTATGTACGTACAAAAGCGATCCCATACGTCAATGGGCCCGAGTGTATACCATGTGATTTTTGGAAATTGCATTCATAAAAACCACACAACCATAACAACAATGCCATCAATATATCTACGCGCGTTCCACATTTTATTTTGTTTCTTCATTTTGCACCTTTTGCCCCGTCCATCGGGTTTGTCTTGAATGCGGTTTTTCTCTCTCGCCTCTTTTTAATATCGTAAACAAGTTGTTTAAAACAACACAATGTCTTACTGAAATTAATCGTTATGATCAAAAAATATGTGTTACCGTCCTTAAATCGAATTTATTGAAGAAAATGCTTGAAGATGGAAAAAATCTCGGCAATGAGAAATACAGATAATGCCGTTTAATCACATCGAAAGAAGTTTTTATTTGCAAATGGGTTGCGAAAAAAAGGCAACAAAACACACTTTCGGCAACGAACATTTCAAAGGCAACAAATAATTTCATAACTAGACCATGTTTATGGCCTGCAGTTAATTCTTTCGCACATACTAGTGAATTTAGGGAGCACGCGCCATGGTTATATTTACCAATATAACAGAAACACAACAAAAAGAAAAGCAAAAAAAAAAAAACAGCAAACATGACCGAAATAAAAAAAATATTCAATTCACATGCCAAATTCAACGACCGCAGAATTCATACATCAAAATCGACCACGTGCGACTCGATCCATACACAAAAAACAGTTATAACAAAAGGATTCTTCCTTGTCTCGACGAATTTCGCGGCTGGTATTGTTAATTTGCTTTGTCTGTTGTTCTTCTTCAGCTTGTTCAGATATTCGTCATTCTCATTTCTGTATCAGTTCTTTCTCGCTCTCAATGTCGTTTTACATGATTAAGAACGTTTTGACTTCAATTTTTTTTTATATATATTTTATGCGCGTCAATCACAATCGCGCTACATGGAAAGAAACAGATGCGTAAAAAATCAATTACGTAGAAAAACCAAATGTACATTGAAATCATACCAAATGTGATTGAAAACTTAAAAAAACTATGAATTCAATCAGATTATTAATGCAGTATTAATAATGTACATTTTTTTATGTGGTGTAACAGTTTTTCTCGGAATTAGGCTGATATGATTCAATGTGAGTGTGTGTGTGTGTTAATAATTAATAATTAAATGAAAATGCACGGCCCGAATATTAGAAATGTCGCCTTAGCGTGCTGCATTGTATGCCCGATCCATAAATTATATTCTTTTGCACATAATCGCTGCAAGCGCAGCAGCAGCAGCAGCGGATAATACATCATCGAATGCAGGCATTGGTTGGCGAGATCAGACGCGTCTATATCGCACGCACAGTCCCATCAACTTTTAATCCTTCAAAAATTGAAAGCCATATAAAATGCAATTTATTTTTATTTTCGTTGTGTTTTTGTTAATGTGTGGCATTCGTATTATAGATTTGGCCTGCTGTTTCAGCTCAGTCTCATTCACCTCTCTCCCTCTATCTCTCTCTTTTTCTTTGAGCCTTTTTTCCATTTTCATTATAATGCTTTTTGCAACCATTATACACATATATACATAAAACGCATTTACACAATCGAGATTTTATTCGGTTTGCAATAAGCATTCAACCGCATACGCAACAGACACCCAAAATTAATGGGATTTGTTTGAGCTGCTGCTGTTGCTGTCGCTGCCATGATGTTGAGCGCGACAATTCTTTTGTTAGCACACAATACAAATACATGTTCAGCCATATACAGACAGAGAGAGAAGAAGCAACAACAAAAAAAAAATCGAATAAATATCCACAAGAAAAATAGCATTTTCGATGATGGCACAGGCGATTTATTTCAATAGCTTTATCGATTTCTGATTTGTATGCATCCCGCTCATTTATTGTCATTCAATTCAATCACCGTTGACAAACTATTTCAACTTCATTTGAACAAAAATCCTTCGAATTTATTTAGATTCGGTTTTAAATGATTTGATAAAATGTAAAAAAAAAAAAAAAAAAAAAATTTGAAAATAAAATACAAGCATTGTATGCCATGCATTCGTTCTGCTCTCTTTTGAAATATAAAAAACAAAGTCCGTTTGCAATTTAAAACATTAGCTTGAACATGTTCATCAATTGGTTTGCAGCAATTTTTAAATCGAATACAATTAAATGGATTATGTGAGATATATGGAAGTGAAATAAACGGCACGAAATGTCAAAATGTGTATATCGTCGTTGTTTCTGCATTCATTCTGTCGTATTCCATCAGCGGAATGATATTAAATACAATAATGAAACCACTTCAATTCATTCGAATATTTGCTATGGGCTGCAGCGCATTTCGCTCTCTCTTTCTCTGATTGTGTAAATCTAATCGCAGTTCCGAATCATTTTAAATTTAAAGCAATCAAAAATAATGGACGAAATAAACGCAAATATATGAACACACATTTTTATATATACGCATGAATTGCATGAAAATATTGTACATTGCGCTCAAATGTAAAACATTATAAAAATGCTGCCAATTCACTCATCTCAACTGATGACAATAAAAACAGTGGTAATTGCTAGTCATTCTTGTCGCCTGAAATTTCATTTCAATGCTACATCGAATGTGTGCAGGATAAAAGTCACTAATATCGCCTTCCACCTTCAAATGAAAAATATTAAAAATTGAAAGAGAACCCATTTTCAAGTCATTTACACACAGAAGAGAGAAAAAAAAGAATCTCTCCAACTGTGTTACGTCTTTTGTTGTCTATATATTTCTCAAACGCCGATTTTCTACCGATTCAATGAATCGATTTGCAAAATCAAATAATCACATAAATTAAAAGTGAACATAAAATTCAATATGATTGTAATGTCTGATGCATTCATGCTAAGTCTAAAAATTTATTGCCCAGAATGAAATTTGAAAGAAAACAACAGAATTCTTTGAATATTGTGTGTGATTGCCCACAGTTTTTTAATGGATTGAAAAGTGTCCATTTGAAATGCAACGTAGGGGATGAAACTTGAATGGAATCGAATTTATTACAACTGAATGACAACAAGAAAAATTTATGTTGATATTCATCGGGTCAAAGAGATATGAAAAGGTATTTTTTTCTCTTCATATGCATGTATTTATTGCATACGTTGATGAAAAGTGACGTTTTGTAACATTAAGACAATGATGATCTCTTTCGAACTATTTACAGCTACCGACGGGTAATGTTGCCCGTGAGACCGACAGACAAACGCATGAATAACAACAACCCTGAGAATTTTCATCATCGTATTCAATTACATGCACAAATCGTGTGTGTGTGTGTGTGTGTGTTTTATCATGAAGATGAAGCATTTCGCACAAACGTTAAATTTGAGAACCTTGAATCAATCCAGATGTAATATTGTAAAAGAATAATAGGAATAGCTATCGATGATTGTAATCGATTGACACATTTACTTTGCGAATGCCACAAATAAACCGTCACACTCAATATCCGATTCGATTTTCCGATTCAAAAATGCATTGATTACATTCTACAGACTAGAGTTTCTGACCTAAGCGCAAAAATGCAGCTAAAATTGCACTTTCCGTAAATACGATGAATGTAAAAAAAGGGAAACAACACACTTTAACATTGAAAATTCATTGAACATTTCGCATGCTTGCCACTGCCTGCCATTATGATCCTTATAACACAACAAAAACAAAAACAACAAAAACTCTTGAAGCGCAAACACACAAAATATTAGATTTCATTTTATTTGATTTCGTTCGTTCTCGTCTTATGCGAATGTCAATGCAGTTTGAATTTTGTCGTTCAGTTTCACACTATTACATTTTTGAACGATGAGCGCACGGTAAGCAGCAGATCAAATTCAATGGATACGATATAAATAAAAAAAGGTTTCCTTTCCATTTGTCATTTGCGTCTTTTGTAATACATTGATCATGCATACGTAAATGCTCATATTTCATGAAGCTCTGTTTACAAATCCTTGAGCACAAATTAGTTTGAAGCTATAGCTATATCGCATGAAGTCGGCTTTTTCGTTGTCGCTAATCATCAGCTATGCACTTTTTACATATATATTTTACATCATCCCAACAATCAAGCTCTTAAATCGTGTTTTTGATCATAATCTGGTAACTGTAAATTGGTTTCGAACCATATGTTTGCAAAAAAATTGAATACAACGCCGTCGGAAGTAGAATAGGTGTGCAATTTAATGCTAAATGGCTTGAGAATCATTAATATCAACAACAAAATATCCTTCTGATGGAAAAAAAAAATGCACGCAAAAAAAATAAAAATAAATAAATTCTGCTCCAACAAGAAAAACCCCAACAGCCTTTCTTATTCCGTTAGGTGAATATTTGTGTCTGTGTGTACAACTTTCTTCTTCTCGTCTCATTCACATAGCCAATATATTTATCGGCCGAAGTAGTGCATACATGATGTAGTACAAAAAAATATTTATATATTGCTTCCATTTTGTGCGTGCAATTGGTGAGAGAGCTTGTTGCTGTTCTATTGCACGTATCGTAGAGTACGTGTGATGCCCCTAAAATGCGATTGTAAAAATGTAGACAATCATTCTAGAAAATAAAGGGCAAACAAAATGTGTTTGTCTCTCTTATTCTATGCCTATATAAATGTGTGACATGAAAGTACTACTACATTTTATTATTATTGTTATTATTAATGTACACATATACATTCACAAAATGAATTGTCGAGCGCCGCATACAACGCTAAAATTCTATATCATCGGCACAGAGAGTTAAAAAAAAAATTATATTCGTTACGGAAGATAAGCAGCGTTGCCATCATTCTTATTCCTGTTTCTCGGCCTGATGGATTTTATTTCATTTGAAAAATGTTTCACAACGTTTGTCTCTCATGCACACATACGCGCGCAAAGAGAAGCACACATACAGCCACATTAACGACATTCGGGTATTATGGCATTGTGTCGTTTTTGTTGTTATTGTTGCTGCTGCTGATATATTCATTCTTCGGCGTGTTCCGCCGCTGTCGTCGACCGTGGTTACATTGCTGCGAGTTGTGTGCACATCTGTCGTATGGTTTTATAATATGTTGCAGTCTTTTTCAATGTGAGTAGAAAAAAATGCGATGTTTAGTTTTATAAATACACACAATCAGGCTCTATATCTTCTACTTATACAGTGAGAAAAAGAGAAAGAGAAATGTGCGCGCACTTGGGAAAATGAGCAAGCACACACACACACACACTCTCTCTATCTCTCGACATAATGCAAGTACGTTGAAAATTATTCTTGATTTTCATTACACGATCTTTTTTTATTCATACTATCTCTCAATTGGTGCTGGTCGGATATGGACTCGGTTTTAAGTCTTTGTCTTTGTATATGTATGGTATTCGAATCGAATTATGAGCAAGGAGAGAAAAACGGACCCGAATAGCATATCAACCACAAAGAGAATCCGAAATGTATGGAACAAACATGAATGCAAAATATATGTATACGCGAGCAGGTAAGAGAAGAAAAAAACACAACAACAACATTGCCCGAGAATACAAAAAAAGCATACACAACAAGAACTCGACAATCCAGAATGTAATTGCTATACGGACACCGGATTTCAGATAATATTGTATAACATAAATATAGGCTCGCATAAAAAAAAGCATACATACCGTTCTCGTTCATATAATCAACAGTGAATAGCAATTTAAAACGGCATTTTAATACGCAATGGCAGTTACGTTTTCTGTCACATATAGTTTCAAAATATTACTTTTACCCATGACCGTTTTGCCGCTTTTCGTTCTTTTGCTACTCGTGTGTTTTTTTTGCTGTTCTCGTCATAGCTTTCGCCGATGATGATAATAATAATTCCTATATTTTTCTCATTACACGTTCTCTCTCTCTTTCTGCGTATGTCGATTTTCAGCCATTACATTTGACATCATCTTATTTTGTTAACGTTCGTGAAATGTCTTGCCAAAACGACTATAATTAGAAGAGTCAACAACAAAATATATGAATTTACAAAATTTAGTTATTGTAATTTGATTGTAGGCCAAATGTTGAATGAAATTTTAAGCGACTCTTCAAAAAAGGGATGATACAAGCGCATTTCATTTGAAATCAGCTTACAGCCTCTACAAATTACAAAAAAAAAACGAAATCAAAATACATTTCGATAGAAAAAGCATTTGGTGTATTTGATTTCTGTTTTTTTTTTCTTCCTATTTCAATTTTTAATATAAAACCACCCCAAGCGAAACTCAAACAAAATTGCCGATAGCGAATTTATGGTTAAACTGTTTCTCTATCTTGCAATCTATTCTGTCTGCTCAAGTGTGTGCATACATATGTGCGTGTGCTTGTACGTGCACACATGTAGCCCGGATGCGTATATGGAATTTTATTTATCAAAATGTCGAGATAAATATCGGCCTCAGATTGAAAGTGAACTAAATGCCAGTGAAAAAGATATGACGAAAATGATTGACAGTTTCGAACGAATTTTTTTTTCTCTTCCCTAATTTATCCAGCGAAATGAAAAAAAACAAATGATCGATCGTGTGACTGGCCTGTGTTCAACAACAGATTTTCATCTAAACGATAGAAAATTAAATATATGGATGCTTGATTAAGGAAAGCCATTTAAACGGTGCATTTTGAAATTGATTGAATGCATTTGATTGTTATTTTGCCAATTATGCAAGGAGGAGAAAACAGACACCATTTGACTGTTGCAATCACGCAATCAGATGTGTTTTCGTCTATAAACTATTTGTCTTCCGATTCGACCAATCCGTGCTCAGCACAGAAGTATGAACGAATAGTCTATCTCATTCAATAACAAAAACAACACCGGTTGTGGTGATGAAAAAAAACTATTTTTTAGAGACGATCGTAAAAAAAGCAGCGAAATTGAGCAATAGTAAAACGAACAAGATATACTCGCAAAACCTACAAAGTCCTCTCTTTCTCTATCTAGCTCTATTTTGTTGTGTGCTTCGTCAATAATTTAAATATGCGATCCAGTGACCGGTTCGCGCATATTTCTATGCTTGCCTAAATACGCTAGGTAGCATAGATATGCCAAGCATAGCCGCAAACGCAACCGACGCATCGCCGTTCACTCTATATGAACAATACACATGTTCGTTTATGCAGACGACCGTGCGCATACAATATAGCTCGAATCGAATGGTGACGGGTGCGTTGCGGCTTGCGTCTCCGCTATGCTTAGCATAGCTATCAGGCATAGAAATATGCGCGAACCGGTCACTGATGCGATCTGAGCCAAATAAAATAAAATTAACAACTACAGCACCACTCGTAAAATCTATATTAAAATGTTTCGGGTGCAAGTAATATATATGTGAGTGTGTTTATGTGTGCGTAGTTGACAGTCACTGTCGATGTATGTATAATCAAGATCGGAGACCCAACAGATGTACAACTATAATGTAATAAATCCGAACTTTTGTACACACATATACAATTTATCGAAATAAGCAGCAGCAGCAACAACAAAATAGTGTAATAAATTATACTTTTATACGGTACAGCGGAACAGCAAATCCATTGCTACATCAATACGCACTAAAACTTGCCATTCTTGTTGAAACTAATTTTTTTTTTGTTGTTCGTTATTCGTTCGTTCATTTTTGTTCCATATGCCATCCCGTTCATTCGGGGTGTTTGAAAATACGCGTTTTCACCATTTATATTAACTCATAGCGAACAAACGGTATATATGGCTTTGCATGGCTTCATCACACATACATTGCACGCACACAATCTCATGCGACCGAACATGCACATTTGGCTGTTCGAAATTCGAACTAAGGACAAAGATAGAAAGTGAAAACAAAAAATGCACATAATGTAATTTATTGTAATACAATGTGTTGAGAAACGTGAACGAAAAAAAAAACGGAACACATAGCAACCGCTACATCCAGTTTTTTTAGTCCCAACGGTGTGAAAGCAAGAAATGCGTGCACTAATCATTCAAGCAAATTCTATATTCGAATAGAAAGAGAGAGAGAGAGAGAGAGAGAGAGAGAGAGAGAGAGAGAGAG
>NW_022197544.1:9088639-9094226 GCF_009176525.2 Contarinia nasturtii
AGAGAGAGAGAGAGAGAGAGAGAGAGAGAGAGAGAGAGAGAGAGTTTCGGAGCCAAAAGGAAGCTTGTTTATTTTGCAAACGCTGACACACACACAAATTGTAGATTACAACGAGTAATTGTCAAGAACAAATGCAATTGTCGTATGAATGTCATTGGTTATGCGACGACTGCTGCCAACTTTTTACAATATAAATATGAGTTCCATTCATGGAACAATTGCCGCATAGATTAGACACATAACAAAACGAATAATAAATTAACGACGGCCAACCGTCGAAACAGCGATAACACAGTCATTCCAGATAATAGCGAGAGAGAAAAAAGACCTGTGAGAAAGAGAGATTGCGAATTAATTTCGATTGTAGCATTGTATTCATTGTGGTTCGTTCTGATTTTGCTGACACATTTTATCCGAATACATACAGAAAGAGAAAAACACACACACACACACACACACACACACACACAGAGAGAGAGAGAGAGAGAGAGAGAGAGAGAGAGAGAGAGAGAGATCTAATTTCTATTTCTGCTCCTTTTTTGCACTTTCTGCCCAAATCAACAATGATTGGCTCAATTTAATCATAATAAATTATACATTTGATATTCTGTCCACTTTTATTTTGCTTGCATACAAACGCAAAGCGCCTACAGTCAAATTAAATGAGACAGAAACAGATGAAATGAGAACTGCATTCTCATTGTTTTTGAAACATGATTATGCGCATATATATAAAGTATAACGGCCAACAATGGTGCACATAGTGCTGGGTTCGTCAACACAACTAAAAAAAATGTATAGTCAAATGTGAATTTGCTAGGGAGTGGGTGAAAATAGTGTTTGAATGGAATGGAAAAACTAAATAAATCTGAGCATTTGGTATGAATTTCTTCAAAGCTGACTACATCGACCGTTTGGTCGATTTTAAATCATCAAATTATGAACAGATGCCAGATGGTTAACAACATATCGACTCTTGCTTTATAAAGACGATTTGGAATTATAAATACATAAGATTTGATTCGATAGGTAAATATTCATCTTATCACGTGGCAAATGCTGATCTTACCCAATTCAATTGTTTCAGTCACAAACACATTCCGATTCATTTCTCAAATGCTTCTGTTTGTTTATCGTATCATTGTTGTCAGCGTTTGTGGTATAATGTGGATTATTCGAAAGCCCTCATTTTCGAATCGTTACACAATTTTATGTGATAGTACTTGTAATACAACCCCAAAATGTGTTTTTGTGTGTGTGTGTGTGCGCGTATGTGTGAAAAACAACCTGTCTGAATTTCCAACAAAACGATTAACGCTATTGTCATTTTGTGTGTCGGACCTGTGTCACGCGCATCGAAGCATTCGATTGTAGCAGCCCTATTGCGGTGTATCACCATTCAATATCAACAATTTTACCCATTTTGAATCTTACCGCAATGTTTATGCTTTCATTGAGTTATTAGGTACACTCTCCCCAAGATACATTACCTCACACGCATCGAAATTGCTAAAAGATAAACACCGCATATACAAAGCGCGTAACACAAACAAGACTTGGACGGGGCTGTTGCTCAATTCAAAATGTTATGGGCTAAATAATTCCCGACCGAATGAATTTTCCCTCGAACTAAATGTACTGCTATTTCTCCATCATATCAACAACGTATAAAAATAAAATATTCTCATAATGTTAACGCCGCTGGTTTTTTTCACCATTCTTTGTGTTCTCTCTCTCTCTCTCTCTCTCTGTATTTTTCATCGATTGCACATTTACGGAATTGCACTTGTGATAATGATTTTGCACTGTGTACATGTGTTTTTGTTCTACCGCAGTCGCTGTTGTTCGGCACCATCATTCAAATGGCGAATCGAAGAGCTTAGCAGAAAGCGCAATCCATATAACAATGAAAGTGTGTATTTGTTCCCCATAAAAATGATGATCGAATCCAGGAACGTGTGTGCCAAGATACACGAAGGGTCGCACACATTTTTTCCTTTATATTTTCAGTTCATTACCTAGTCGTTACGTGGAATTTTTAAGAGTAAAATAATCGCTTTTTTAAAACGAGACCGAGAGTGTATTTCCCTACCTATTTATCTTGCCCTAGCATACCCAGCAAACAATTGATAGGGCAAATGCATCCATTATGAAGCACATATTGACGGTCGTTTTCGGGGTTAGATTCGTGTGTAGTTTCAGTCATTTCCATAGGTTTGGCATGGTGGAACATTCAGGTGTGAAAACATGGAAAAAGGGAAAGACAACCATTAATATCAGTTGAACTGGGTATAAAATACTTTTTTTAAATTAAAAACTTTACTCACCTACGGGCACTCCCCCTCCGTACAATGTTGTACTATTGTACAACTAGACCACAAGACTTTATATAGTCTGTTCATGTCTAGCTACGCTAACTATAATAGTTAAAATATTTTATTTTATGTAATTTTTTGAATGTATGATTAATTGATGATGTTTGTTAGTTGACATTGTTGTTTTGGTCCGGCGGTCTTAACAATGAAACTGGCAATGGTACATCAAAGATCCGGCAAAGTCCTATGTAATTTAAAGCAAATACATTAAATAATGAATATTCTGTTTCCAATTGATTCATACCTTTGAGCATAATGCATTTTGCTGCAACAATATCTCGGTGCCAAGTAACTGTTTGTGGAACAACATCATCATCATCAACATTTAATGGCCAATTTTTGTAGGTAACTTTAACCTTTGACATTAAACGCCCAGTCCGAAGTTTTTCGTTCACAGCCTCACGATTGCCATCGATAATTTGTCGCTTAATAATTGCACGTTTTCTTCTCAAAACACGTCTGTTGACCGTTGACACAATGATATCTGGCAGTCCAGCGACTGAATCTGGCAGGCCATCAATCTTTTTCGCTCTACAATCGTAGCACACTTTAAATCGATCATCTTTTGTGTGCCTTGGAAAACGTTCCTGACAATTCGCGCATGTTTGTGATGTTCCCCATTCATCTTGCATTTCAACTTCTGAATGTCCAAGTTTCTTAATGCTCACACGAAACTTACGCGATCCCGGACATCTTTTACGCTTTTTTATTCCAAACGGTCGATCGGGTTTCATCGCCCAAGCACCAAATTGAACCAACGACGGTTTGTTGTTTGTCACACGCACGGCGATTTGATCATTTACTCTGGTCGAGCGAATGTGATGGTCTAAATCCAGTCGTGCATATTCACGCGTCGCATAAGCTGCCATTCCTTTTCGTAACATTTTAATGCGATATTCAATGTATGATTTCCATGTTGAATTACGTGGTGATGGTGGACGATATGGGTATGTTTTGAGATGTTCCTTCTCTTCGATATCAAACCATCCAGCCAACTTTTTCGCTTCTTTGTCTCGTTTTTTCTGCTGAGTTTCCCAATGAAAACGCTGGTTTGGTATTATAATGTTTTCCTTCAAAATGCAAAATGATACAAAAAACTATGAGTTTCTATTCAAAACCATTTCAAATTACATTTCAAAATATCTTACCTCAACAGCCGGCTCATCAGGTGTTTTTTGAATGTTGCGACGCACTACAGTTAACCACGATTTTTCATTCGGATCGATTCCAATGATGTATTTCTTGCCAATGAGTTTTTCCGGCCCCCGATTCGCTTGGGTTGTTTGCTGTGGTCGTTGTTGTCGCTGTGGTCGTTGTTGTCGCTGTGGTTTCTTGTACATTATGGATATTGAAACACTATCGGTCAAAATCTGATGATGGAATGGTTTCGATTTGCCCAATTTATTTATTTTACCGACATCGAACAACATATTCCATAGACCTGATCGATCAGTTTGGGTGTAGTACTTTAAATTTCTCTTATTCATCCGGTTGGTCTGCGTATTGAGAAAAGAAGGCACCAAATCAAGCTCGTTTACAATTTTATAATACAAGTCCTTAATGTCCAATCGCACGTTTTTCAAATGGTAGTCGCATAATGGTATAAGAGCAAAACTGCTTATTTTTGGTGGTCGATTGATTGTTGGCTCTTGAAAGTTCGGATTGTTGCGAAACATTTCATGAATGGTATTCCATTGTTCGGCATGACTGTGATACACTTCTATTTGCCGTTGCATTTGACCGAACAACCACAGTGATTCAAACCAACGATATTTTGCGAAAAATTTCATACTCACTGTTCCCGACCATCCAATTTCAGTCAAATCTCTCATTAAAATATTGAATTTTTCAACGCGTTGTGGATCCACATTATTACCATTTGTTAAATTCTTAAATCGATATGAAAACTCTTTGGCATTTCTGATGTCGATGTTATCAAATCTTGAGCCATTGTGGAATCGATTGCGATACCAACAACGCATTCGAAAAAAATTCTCAAGTCGTTTTTCACACCATGTGTTGGTATTGGTTTGAATGTTTGTGATATATTGTTTATAAAAATATCTCAAACCATTTCCCAACTTTTCATCATCTGGCCATCGGAACTGTTCTTCACTATTTCTTTCTACCATGAAACGAAACTCGGGCAATATCCGATATTGACTATTGATATTGTTAACGTGTTGGTTTAATACCGCTCTGAAACAATCGGCAATGAACAGGCTTGGATGTGGTTTCAAAAAAAATGCACGATCGTCATTATCAAGTGCTTCATTCAAAATAAAAAGAATAGAAAGTGATGCCAATGCTGCCACTTCTGTCATTTGAACACTGCGCTCGAATAGCATTTTGGTCACAACTTCTCCAACTCTTTCAATCCGTTCATGTTGTTGTCGCAGGATTGTTTGAAGTCCACATTTTATTACAACGTATTTGCTTTCTTCTGGTTGATTATCATCGAGCTCGTCGTCATCCATGTCTTTTTCTGTTCATTATCATTAATAAAAAATAGACACAAATTTAGAAAAAAAATGCAACAAAAATAGCATAGATTACGAATAAAATGAGATCACAATTTAAATGACAATCACTTATATCACAATTCAAATTAATCACTTCTTACCTCAACGATGTCACTCTGTATTCTGATTCAAATGATGAAATGTTTTCCAATATTCCGCAGATGAAAATTTTGTTGGGATATTCACCGTCAATTTTATGAATGCTTTCTTATTTTGAAATAACAACAGAGACAATCTCAAAACCAACAGTGAATTTATCCGTTTAACATCGAACAAACAAAATCATTGGAACAAATGTTAGCCAAAAATGACGACAAACAAAATGTTTCATACTCTAATATAAACACTCACACATAATTCTCAAGAATTCCTTTTACAAGCAAAGCACAATTTGTTACAAACAAAAAATGAGAACACACTCATATCACAATTCAAATGAATAACTTCTTATACTATATAACGCTGTGTCCTGATTAAAACGATGAAAATGTTTTTTTTTTATTTTGAAATGAAAACAAAGACTGTCACAAAACGGACTGTGAATCTTTCCATTTGACATCGAGTGACTTCTACAGTTACGTTCCAAACACACCAAACCGTTGCTAAAATGACGATAAACAAAAAATGAATCTCATGTACAAGAATTCCATTTATTAATCACTGAATTTTGTTTTTTTTTTTTTTTTTTTT
>NW_022197544.1:9094626-9100619 GCF_009176525.2 Contarinia nasturtii
GTCAAACTTGTGACTAAGTGTGCGCGCACATGCAAAATACAAGCATTGTGTGCGACGCACATAGAATGTGAGTGTGCACACTACTGTGTGCGTGCACTGACAGAGTGAAAATTACAGCCCTGCTCCCGATAAATATAAATCGCGTACGCTTTTCATCACATTCAACGATTTGTGTTCTCAGCATTGTCTAATGTGCATTGAATTTGGCGGGAGCGAAACATTATTCGCTGTTCAACATCGATCTTCAATCATTGACTGATTACAAAAGAAAACAACTCGAAGGGAGCACGCTCTCGCAAGATACATAGATTATCACACTTATTTGCTATTGCTTTGGAAATTTCGTGCAAATTTTCCATGAATTGCACGCAACAAGTTTTAAATGAAAAGCATGT
Organism: Contarinia nasturtii; assembly: GCF_009176525.2. Taxonomy (NCBI): domain Eukaryota; kingdom Metazoa; phylum Arthropoda; class Insecta; order Diptera; family Cecidomyiidae; genus Contarinia; species Contarinia nasturtii. Next base: position 9,095,022 of record NW_022197544.1, read on the forward strand.
GTTGTTTTTATCGTTCTTCGTCCAATCGACAGCACTTTGTTTTTTATCGTCTTTTTTCGATTATTTGCCGATAAATTCGGTTTGAATATGTAAAAAAACCAGAGAAAAAATTTGTATCTCCACGCTTTGCAACTGACTTTCTTGCGAAATGCTCTGCAACATTGTTTCTGTCTTTTTCCGATTTTCATTCAATTTTTTTTCGTCTTATTGTTGCTGCTGTTATTTCCGTTGTTGTTTTTTTACATTGATTTTGTCTTTTCTTACCTTTACACTTTTTTCCGTACTTTTTTTTATTTCACCATTTTCCATAAAAAGTTATTAACCTTTATTTTTGAGGATTCACCCTCTTGATTTTCATCATATCATCAAGATTTGTGTTCCCCCTTTCAATCATCGTACAGCCAACACATTTTTTTTTAAGAAGAGAAAACAATCAAGCAAAGATTTAAAGCACAGAATTCGCAATTGTGCCCGTTCTTTTGTTCAAAATTAACATGTCAAAATTGTAAAATTTCAGGAAATTGCCCGGCTGAAACGAGAAAAACTCAATAAACAGGTAAATGTTCGGATTTGAACAAAAAACTCAAGCTGAAAATCACAGCCCAAAACTAAAATGTGTGTATGTGACAATGCTCGAGTCGTCCGATTCAGTTTAATTGCGTTTTTTCATCGGTTTTAAGCTTATATTTGGGTGTTTTCGAATATTTTATTTCTTTGTGCAAATTTGTTTAATTCGATTTAATTTTGTTGTGAATTTTTTTCTTTTAAAAATCGCACACGATTATTTGTTTTTCTGCACATAGTTTTTCTTTTCATTGTCCACGATTATTTAATCTGTTTGTGCCTGTTTACGCTGTGTTGAATTCAAAAAAAATATATAGCACACTGTCTTGCACTTTTGTTGCATTTGAAATGCACAACATTTCATTTTTCGTTCGCTTTTAAATCAAAACAAAATGTCAACATAAAATAAATATAATTATAAAGAAAAAAATCATCCTGATGGGAACTTAAACGTAGGTTTTTTTTTGCTTGTGAGACTGTGTTCCGTTAAAATCCTGTTTGTTTTTGTTTTGTTTTGTGTAAAATATTTTGAAATAAGTAATGCTGATGAAGATTCACACGGAAATTGTTGCTTGTCTTTATCATGGGAATGAACACACCAAAAAAAAAAACAAGGAAGAAAAAACGAACACAAGATTGAGATGTGACAAAACGGTACAAACAAAATTTTTGTTTTTTTTTTCCTTCGCTAACGGATTGCTAATTGATTGATCAGCATTCATTTTCTAACCGGCATTAATTCCAAAGCAAATTGAAGTTAACATGAAGAAGAAAAATGGCAATAAAAAATTCCGAATGGTTCCAGCAATATTTAATATACAATAGACAATCTCATATTAAATCAATATTTATTTGGTTTTTTGTCGCTTTATAAAAATCAACACGACGAACAAATAACATGAATTTTTAAACCGTTGCCAAGGTAGTTCGATCGAACTATATTATTGCTGGTCGTTTTTCGTAAAGGTGCAAATGTATACAATAAAAATGAACCAGGAAATAAAAGCGCATAAATTAACAAGAGAAATGAGAGAAAATGGGAAATAAAAACAGCGAAATATAAAATATAATGGTTTTTTTTGGTACATTCGATAAAATAGATGAAAAAGGCATATTTACAACAGATGCGCATCGAAATAAGAGATATCACATTAAGTCGAACATGTGCGAGTTGTGAACGAAGACGAATGAAAATAGAAAAATATGACTATTTGAAATCGAAATGAAGAGCAACATCAGGATAGCGACGGAATTTTTAGATAGTTGACAGCAACCGCAATTCTCGGACTTGAGTTGTTATGTTTTCATTCCTCTTCTCGGTGTGTGTGTTTTTTGTTATTTTGTTATTATAGTCGAGTTTCAAACTCGCTCACACAAATACGTAGGCATATTTTTTAGCAAAAGGCGTTTCGCACTCTGCAATGTAATGAAATATTCAAATTTATAGATTGTAAAACCGCAACAGAACGAGAAAAAAAAACAAAGGAAAGAAACAGCGGCTCCATATTCGTTGAGCACAGATAATGGCAGATAGAGTATATCATTTTAATGATACGTTACTACAGGACTCTTTGACATGTGTTCCATTTACGTGAAGCTACAATTTTATGTCAGACATAATTCAAGTTCACGGTGTGTGTGTTTTTTTATTTCATGAAAACATGAAAACACTTCAGAGTTTGGTTTCTATTTTTCTGTGAACACATCTAATTGAAGCTGAAATCCATCATATTCATTCACTCTCAGACTGTTTTGGTTTTTTTAAAAGTATATTTCCGCTTTCGTAATTTATGTGTATTGACGGTTGATAGAAAATTGTCTTGAAGTGGCATAGTTTTGACTTGACATTGTCTTACATTACGTGTTGAAGATAAATTTTTTTCTATGACAGCGAATGTGCTCCATCCCTGCGACATGACAGTGTATTGCAAAAAGTGACATGGTGGCGCCATGTACAACATGGTGGTGAAAGAACAAATTTTCATGTAAGAGCATGTACGACCACATTATTGATGTTAGTTGTTATCAACTTGGATGAAATAATTTGTGGTCGCAAATGCAAAATGTGCGTGGTCGCAAAGAGTGATCATAAAATTTATCTATTTTCAAAAATAAAATGTTTACAATTAGAAAATTCCTTGCGATTTCATCATTTTTGTATTTAAAATTTATTTCGTTTAAAAAAAAGTAGAAGAAAAAACAAATCGTCTATCACAGTGTGGTCGCAAATACGTTGTGTGGTCGCACATGCAAAGTTTGTTCTTTCACCACCATATTACAGGTACATGGCGCCACCATGTCACTTTTTTCATGTCGGGGGGATGATGTGCTCATTATTTTCGTATAAAAAAGTGAGTATATAAGACCAATTTGCTAATTTTATCAAAATCAAAATCAATGAATCTATATCTATAAATCAAGACAATATGTTTTTATTACATACTTATGAATTGCGTATTATTCATATAGAAAACGTCGGTTTAAATTTCGTATATCCCAATAATCTTGAATAATTTGCTCGAATAATGAATGGCAACTTCAATTTATCAGTCTTCTTGTTTTCAATCATCCAAAGAGATTTACGCAGCCGTTGAATTATGTTTTTTTCTCTTCGTGGTACACAATTTCAACAATGCGTATATTTTGAATAAAATTCTTTCATGAACATTTGATTTATGTATCATTTTCAAGTTATTTTTTTTCCTTTCATTCGTTCTGGAGAAAAAATAATTTCACCTATTTTCTATGCAATTAAATGTGTGCCGCACATTTTTGTCATAACAATTCAATACACGCTTGCGTTGTTTGCCACTAAATGGCCAAATATGTGTGTGTGTGTGTGTGTGTGTATACGCTCGTGTAGAAAATCGATGATGTTGCTAGGTTATGCTAATCTAATAAAATAATAAATAACATCTAAATTAGAAATGCACTTATATGTGCTATTTCCAATTTTTTTTTTTCATTTTGTTTTTTTTTCTCTCTCTTGTCGTTTTGCCGTGTTGTTGTTTTTTTTTTATTGCGTTCCATGGTTTTGGAAACACGTGCTTTAATTACAATTGTTTGTGAAAAAATGTACACAAACATGGCATAATCGTTTATTTATTTGTTTATTTCTCTCTCCCACTCTCTCATTCATTTGTAAGCAACACAACACCTGGCTTCCTGACTATTCCTTGACTACCCGAATAACATAAACACACCAACCAGAAATTAAATAAAATGCGCACATTTTATGTATGCATAAAACGAGCAACGATTTCACTTGTTGTTGTAGTTGTGTTTTATGGAAGTGATTTAGTCGCAATCTATTTCAATTTTCTCGGACTACCGTGTATACATATACAACGATGGTCACTCAATTAAATCGGCCCCGCATTTGGTCTGAAAAAAAAATATACGTTGCAACAGCACTAGCAACAGCACTAGCAACAGCATTTGCACAATTGTCTATTAAGTTTTCGAAATGGAAATGAGCACAAAGAATGCGACTTAAAAACGTTTCATTTGCGTAGTTTTTATTTTGGTAAATTTTTTTTTGAAATAATTAAAACCTAAATGAAATAAAAAAAACACGTTGAGTCACTCATCTTTTTCAATTTCTATTAAATTGTTTATATTTCCAAATGAATAATGAGAATTGTTCTCCATTCGATCGACTTAGTGTTCCAATTAGTAATGATCAAAGCGTTTTAAAGCGTGTCAGCGCAATTTACATGGAAACCAGTGGTTTTCGGATTCTTTTTCATCTATCTGTCTTTACCACTTTGTCTTCCTTGTTTTTTGTTTATATCTCTTTATAAAATTGTTCATTGCACAATCGATTGGTAAGCGAATTTCGATTGAATGCATATTTGTCAATTTTCATATTGAATGTATGCTACTTACATTTCATGCATGCTAAAATACACGCCAGGATGGATAAAAAAAGATGTTGTGATAATGCATTTTATGAAATGCCAGCGCTGAACACAAAATCAATCGCAAACTGAATAAATAATCTCATTAAATTGATGAAAAAGTATTTTTCTTTTTTTTTAAATTAAATTTTATAACGGATGTCAAATTACATAAAATACGGCGAGCATATAAATGGTATGGTTCATTTATAATCCAATGAAGGAAAAAAGAGCCCACAAATCGGCTGAAGTTGAAATTCGTTGAATTCAAAATGCGAACAAAGACAGTCATCAATCTGTTTAGGGATCTGTCTTTTGTGTTTGTGAATATGTCGAGACTTGTGAAGCGTTAACAAATCGATGTGGATCATTGAAATCATTGAGTTTTTCACAAGCGGCTTTTCGGTTTCTTTCGACATTTTCGAATTTAGAGGACCAGTCATTTGGTTTGATTTTTGATGACACACGACTCTTCTCACATTCACTTCAGCGCACAAAAATACAATATTTGATTGCCATTTATGATGAGCTACAATCCGAAATTTTACAATCATTTTGATCAATTATTCACAGACACGCAATATTTATTATCAAAAACTTAGATCGAATTCAACAAAAACAAAAATCAAGTAGATTTGTCAAGCAATAAAAAAAGAGCAATTTTCGGCACAAAAATTTTCAAATTGGTTTTCGGAATTTGCGTACAATAATCATAGTTCTGTGATTGTGCCAGTGCATGAAATGTAGAGATCAATGAATGCAATTTCAAATAATTTTCAATTGTATAAGCACACATTCGGAGCGTTGCACAAAACAGAGAGAGAGAGAGAGAGAGAGCGGCTGTATGAAATGTGCGTGCAGATTTTCCGATTGTGAGTTCAACATAAATATCCCTTCAACATTCGCTATTTGCACGAGGTGATGCGAATGGTACGAAACGAAAAGAGGTCGCATTCGAAATTTTTAGGGTAGCTCATGATCCCAAGTGGCGCATTATGATTGTTGTTTTTAGTATCGTATGCTATTTCACTATTTGCTGAACAATTCTCTTTTGATTTTACCGCGCCTATTTTTCGTTGCAGTCATCTACACACACACACACACACACACACACACACACACACACACACACACA
>NW_022197544.1:9100629-9159530 GCF_009176525.2 Contarinia nasturtii
ACACACACACACACACACACACACACACACACACACACACACACACAATAATGATGTGAACCACAATGCATGAGTTGAAATGAAATAACAAATGAAATTGACGAAGCCAAAAGAAGCGGACTCATTTCAAAACGCAGTGTGAATGTTCATGTAGAGTATCGCATCAAAATATTTGAAAATCCGAATGTTTCTTTGACATTGCTAGTTACCATTGCTATCTATTCTCTCTCTTTTTTTTCGTTTGTAACCGTGGGCTATTGCCGAAATTGCAGGTCGTCGCTAAATGAATTTATTAGATTTTTTTTCAACGAAAATTTTCATTGCAATGCCATTGGGACGAATGCGCAATAGTTTCAACCATTTTTACAATTTAAACACAGCAAATGGACGTTACGAGGATTTTTAGTTGCGTGTATTTGAGTGCGAGGTGGTAATGCTTTACCATTTGTTCCATACTTTATTTGAACATGTCAGTTTGATGAATTTATTTTTATTGTTGTAACTCGTTTATCGAGAAGTGGCTGCAGTTTTATATCAAACTTAAATGATAGAGGCATCATGAAGACAAAACAAACAGGCGTTGTTGTATTTCTACAAATGACACAAAGCCAAATTTTTGAATGCCATTTTTACTATCGGTTTTTCTCCATTTGAAATTATTATTATTATTATTTTTTGAAACGACCCATTGTGAATGAGATTTTTTTTTAATTCTCAGCTGAAAAAGTACAATTGACGTAGATAAACACATTTTTTTCCACTTATTTCTTTCAAGACGGCTATTCCACATGAAAAAACAAACTTGATATCCAGTATGTTCCGAATTCAAAAATAAAACGAAAACGAAACGAAATAAAAAAACTCGTGCAAATAAACAAAACAAGCGGGAAAAAAGTGCACAGCTACAATATTTATTCAAATCCTGTCGACGGGCAATAAATTATAATTCTTTCTACTCGCGCGCCCTCACACAATGCAAAAGCTGCACATTGTGAAAAAACTGCTTCATTATTAAAATTTTAATTAAATATAAATATAAATTGCAAGAGAGAAAAGAAGACAAATCAATGGGACTTTTTTTTTATTTAAATTCATTTTCACCGAATATGCGTGTAACAGACAACCGTCGAAAATGCAAACAATCTACATAAGCCCATATTCATTCGAACAGACACTGCAGAGTCAATTTTATATAAAAACTTTTTTTGTGTCTCTCTTTCTCTCTCACACACACTCTCCCGCGTCCTTTTCAAACGGCTACCGGATTTATTGCATGCCATTTTGATTTATATGCACCCAGTCGCATGCACATTGCACATCCATTTATTCAACTTCATTTTGTTATATATCGGTCGTGGCTTATTATTTATTTTGGCATAGCTGAATTGATTAGCCAAATTTCGCAAACTATTTACATGCTTCAATCATATTTAAATTGAAATAAATTGTGAACAAAATCGATTAAGCAATTAAAATCATAAAATGAGCGTATTATTATTTTTTATTGCTAAAGTACTTTGAATGTGGTGGCAACACGATGCCGAAATAAAAGACAAAAATTATCAAAACAACACTCGTTCCTATTTAAAGATTATTGGCGCAACTCAATTCGATGGTGAATGGTGTGTGTGAGTGCGTGAAAACGATAAAACGAAACATTGAATGTAAATCAAAAGAAATATAAATGATGAATCAACCCTCAAAATGCTGCGATTTTCAAGATTTGGTTGTGACGATTAACCAACGCCGCCATCATGCTCTCTTTCTTATGTGTCCTCTTTTATCATTTGATTCGTCAAAAAGTACGAATTGAAATGAGAAAATGCTTTGCTATGCACATTAATTTCAATTGAAAAAAAAGTAGAAGAAAAAAGATCGACAACGGTGCGAAGTAGCGAAAATGCACACAATGGCGCAAGAGAAAGAAAAAAATCCTAATTAGGCTTTCGACAGCTTAAAGCAATAAAATACATTTTATGCGCCATTATAGTATTCATTGAGTGCCCGCCTGTGTTATTTTCTCTTTCTTTTTTTTTTTTTTTGCTATGCTACAGTTTTATCTACAAAATGTAAATAACAAAAGGAACGCGAACAACACAAATAGGTGAGCTTCAAATGAGAAGAAGAAGAAGAAGAAGAAGAAGAAGAAAAAAATGAAGGAAAAATGTTCGAAAAGTGATGAGTACAGCGTGTTGTTGTATCAATGCACACTGGGCCACGTACGATGTTTTTTCTTGTTCATTTTTTCTTACTTTACGTTTCCGAATCCCGTTTTTCCGTTTGTTATTTTGTTCGATTTTCTTTTTTTGGTGTATGTTTAATGATTTTCTTTTTTCTTTGCTGTGTGCGCAGGATATCGCAGAGCATCGCAAAAAAAGCAATTATGAAGATTTGCATAATCGCACACAGCACAAATTAAGAATCGACGAAACCGAACACGAAATGAAATCGAAAATGAAAAACTTGAGCGCAATGGCAAAACAAAATATATATATATATATATATATATATATATATCAATTCTTCAAACAAAGCAGCGCATCGTAAACGCCATATTTGAAAATACGACACAGAAAAAAATGGAGGAGAATAGAAGATAAGAATGAAAATTCTTCAAATTTGGTGAACAGTTGACGCTTGCGATATCACATTTTTTTCTTTGGCCGAACGAATTGATGGCGAAACTTAATGATTCGTTGATTTAACGATTGCTATAATCGCTTCAAGATATTTGAACTTTGATTCAGTCGCACTCAATGCTTTCTCTTTCGCAGTTTTTCCATTAAAAACCAAGTTATATAAAGGTCGCAATGAAAAAAAAGAAACAAGAACGAACAACTGTGCATCAGATTACTTTTTCCTCTCAAAATAAATTCACAGTCGAATTAATATATATATTTTTTTCTAAATTTCTAATAAAAACATTTTTATTGGCGATTGTTAATTTTCACATCGTTGAATTTAACCATTGGTTTTTCGTGTGTGGATGGTAATTGCAATTAATGTCGCAAAATATTGATTGATAATAAATTCAAATCCAGCACGTGGTTAAAACCAATAAAATAAATGATAATCAATCAATATTAAATCATACTGCAATGTTCCTTTGACGCGATTGAACGTGGTCATATGGCAGACCAACCAAACAATGACAACACGAATACAATGAATATTAAAACGTGGCATGCATTGAAAATATTCAATAGGACAGTGTAAGGCAACGAATGAAATGAAGAAGAAAAATTACGCACAAACTACAATGAGCGTCATCGCGTTGAACACGGAACATTCATGTATACAAAATTCGAACTAATATCTTTATTGATATCTTTGGGTGTCAAAATGTGCGTTTGCATAAAAAAAAAAATAGACATCATCTTAGAGAGCGACGGTAGTGGCAAAAAACCCCTATTTACACTGAAGTAAGTTTTGGACGCAATCAATAAGAAAGCAGGCAACGTAAACATTGACGCACAACAAATGCGATTTTTCTATTCAACGCATCCCATTCTATGCAATAAGAAAACCCAATCATATATAGTGCGTTCTTGCAACAAGCCAGCCCATTCACTCTTCATGCATATGCTGCTGCTGCTTCTTCTGTTGTTGTCGTTTTTATTCAGCAAGTGGCTGTGTTTTTCGCTCGTTTTTACTGAAAATTTCAATAGAATACAAGCAGACACACTGTGAACCACGTTTTACGATGGCATAGAAATAAAGTAAAACTCATACTACGTTGGCAATGGCAATAGCAACAACAACAATAACAGCAACAACACAACACGCACTTACAACACAAGAATGAGTCACTTTCGCTAATATTGATTTTTCCTCTTCTTTTTCCAATCTTTTTCTTTCGCTTGCATTCAAACATTTTCGTGTGTTCAGCACATTTTTTTTTTAGTTTTTAATGTTTTTTTAAATGATTTCCTTAGAGTCTTATTCATATTCTTATTCTTATGCATTGTAACGATGGAAGACTTGGACAAAAAATGATAGAAATTTTTGTCAAACATTTGAGGCTTTAACTACGCGATATTGATTGTTAGCACAAACAATGCAGCAGAAAAACCGCGAAGCGACAGAATCAAAGAATAAAGAACAACTGAAGTATTTGGCAACATTTAGAATTATGTTGAAATGAAAACTTTTGCTTTTGCTGCTTCCATGTGGATTTTGTGTGTACTTAATGGTATTCGATATAAGGGCAAATGAATGACATCAAAAACGAACAAAAGCACCCAAATGAATCCAGAATGTAAAAGATCCAACTTCAACTGCACAAATAGCATTTTTCAAACAACTGACTGTCCAATTGTCATATAATACTAGCACAACTTAGGAACAGAGCCAGTTAAGTTACTGATTTTTCTTGTTTCCTTCAAGAATCAAGCATACAAAAAATGACTAAAAACAAAATGCCTTTGTCTTGAATCACTCTCGGTTTTATTTTTTACCCAAACAAATTGATTGTGATGTACATCAGACTTTGGTGAATTTGTGCGTGTCACTGTAGCCATTAAAGTGGTAATAGCACCGAAGTAAATAAGGAATTCAAGTCAAATAAACACAACAATCAAATTAACGGAAATATAAGGCCTTTCTACAGTTCTTTGATCATTTCATTTATCTTTCGTTTTTTTTTCACTTTTCGTTTGCCATTTTAATTTATTTAGTTGGTTCTTCGTACGCATTTTGGGTAAAAGAAAAATAAGATACTACCCATTTGATTGTAATAACCATATAAGCTATGCAACGATGCGTTTGACATTGATGTGCCTTGTGCTTTTGAATCTGATAAAAAGCGGTTCATTCGACCATCTCAAAATGCAGTGAGTTAAAAAGTAAACCGATGAATTTGATTCACCGAAATTATCTTTGGGGCCGATTGCAATGAAGATAATATATCAAACCGAAACCAATATTCGAAGAATTTCTTTTGAGTTTGGCGAAAATCAGCAAGTTTTGAGCACTCTTTAATCAATAAATCAATGGGTCTTGAGTTTTTATAATACACATTCCATTGTGTGATCAATTTAAAAATTCATTCAATTGATGGCAACTTTTATTTCCACTTCACACCAAAATGGATGTCCCTTTTTTCAATTCAAATTCAGTAGCATGCTGAATGGAAGAAAAAAAAAGTTGTATTTCGAAAGAACGAAAAACTGACAACAAATCATCTCAATCTAAATGGCTCTATTATCGATATTTCGGTACGGCATGTAATGCAACGTGTGCCGTTTTCCAAAAAAAAAAATCCGAGTGTTAAAAAGTTTGTGAGGTTGTTCTCTTGTGTGTACGACTGTACGTACGCCTTGAACGTGTTGTTTTCAAATTTGGCAAAAAATCATTTGGATTCACAATGATAAAAGTAATTCTGCGTTGATTTTCTTCTCTCTCTCTCTCTCCATGTTGTTGATTTCATCTTTGTTCGTTCGTTTGCTCCTCGTTTACTTACTCCACCACAACCACAACCGTATACAATTTTCATCTAAAATTGCCCATGAAATAATTTTTTTTTTGTCAATTTCGTACGCACATTGAATGCTACGCTTACTCGCTCACTTCCGCACATTTCCAAATGAATTTGGACTGAAGAAAGAAAAGATCGACGAAAAAAACACACATCTATCGAGAAAGAGAGGAAAAAAAGTCGCACTCAAACAACGACAATGATGGCGTTTATATATTAAAAAAAAAATTGTATATGCGTGTATGTGCTGTGTGCACGTTTGTATGCTAGTGTGTAAATTGCGGCGTACGACTTTGTTAATGGAAAATTGTTGAAATTCAACATCTACAACAACAATATTCGAATTTGGCATTATTTTTTTTTTAATATATATTCTGTATCGTTCGTATTCTTTCGTGTTTATGTCATCGAAAGAGTAAGAGAGACTGAGGCACACACACACACAGCACCAGTGCAAATGGCGTGCGAGCGAGTGAGGAAATTCGAACGAGAGAAAGATGCGACGCGTTTGCTATTGGACCGATTAGATGGTATGAGGACATGGGGTGGTACACACTCACAAACGCACACACCGACAAGCAAGTGGTTTATTATTGTGTTGTTGTGTTACTACTGCTGTTGCTGTTGCTGCTGCTGCTGCTGTCGTTGCTTTCATATCTGCTGACTACACAAAATTCGCTTGTGCACGCGTTTTTAACGATTTACGTTTTATATTTTTTCCCCTTCTTTAATTCTCTTTTATCGGGATACGTCGTTCGAGTTTCCAATACAATTTACACAAAAACATCGCCATCGCATAAAAGAGAAAACGTAAGAAAGAGAAAGAGGAAGAGAGAAAAAAAGCAATGCTCAAAAAAGAAGAAGTAATAAAATCAATCGGATTTTTCGTTGTCATTTCCCGGTTTTTCACTTTTCTCTTCATTCGCTTGATGCGTAGAAAATGCGACCCAACAACCATTTTAAAATGTTGAATTATGCTCCATAACAAGTTGTTTGAACGAAATGAACCTAGCAAATAAGACATTGACGGGCGCACGCTCACAACAACAACATGAAAAGTATCCACAAGAATTTCATATCATTCAAATATGATCGGTGCTCGACGTTGAATTGCTTGACAAGCTTCTTCTGTATATCATATCAACATTTCTTTTTTTTGTTTCTTGCTTCGAGTGCAATGTGTATCACGTGCAATGCCATCGTATACTTTGATGGATATGAAGAAATGTAATCTTGGTGGCATTTTCTGTTTATTTTCAATCTTTATGAGTCATGAGTCGTTTTTTCTTGTTGATTTTTTTCGCCAGCCAAACGTTTTGCAGAAGAAAAAAAAAACCTTTTTACATCAAACAGACAATGTCCAAGTTAACTTTTAACGACTTTTTCACTATCGAATAAATTGAAAAATATTTGTGATTTTTTTCTCTCTAAGTATACAAATCATCATCGGACTAAAAGCCCGCAAGAAAAAAATCATAACGACGAGAGGAATAAATAAGTAAAAAAGAAAGAGGAGAAGCACATTTTCTGTTTGTGAAATATTGTGCGTAATATAAAATCCAATCTATTCTATATTTTATTGATGCATGAACAACTCTATTTTCAATTCACATTTAACTTGAGTTATTCGTTCTTCGAATGAAATGGTTAATTTTATCGTTATGTGCAAAGTCTCATTAAATATGTTCTAAAAGGCCTAAGAAAGACATTTTGCCGCTTTTTTCCGATGAATACGGCTCGTTTTTTTTTTCAAATGTTTTAAAATTGTAAAACAAATGTTATGCAAAATGTTTCAATATTTCCACGTTTTTTTTTCTTCTGACATGTATACAATGAATATGCGGTGTAGAATGTGACAAATTTCTTAATAAATTCATCCATTGTGCAGGTGAATCGGAAATTAACAAAAAAAATGAATTGTTGTCTTCGTCATCGTCATTCTCGTACCAGTGAAATGTGATAAGCTTTCTCGCGTTGTCTGCTCACAGAATAGTCTTTAATTTATATTTATTTAGATATAAAATAAATACGATTTTAATGTTGTAATACTATAAAAGTGAGTTGCAGAAAGGCGTTCACGTAGAAATATTTGGATTTTGAATTCATGTCAAAACTGCATTATTTTCACTATTTTAAGATGCTGAAGAATTATCAGCTTAGAATAAAAAAAAGTTTCCACTTTATGACTTTCGGAATGTGTTTAATTGAGAATGGATGAGCACTTCATTGGAAAGAAAAAAGTGTCTTTATAGTGCTTTTTAAATGATGCCCATTACATTGTCTACATGTTTATTGTGTTGTCCATTCAATGGAATAATGTTTCTATTAAATCTTTAAGTTGAATTTATTGATGCAGTTGATTGAACACAAAAACAACAATCTCATCCATTTCAATGTCCGATCTTATGGAATGTGCTTGAATTTAATCATTAAACACGAATCATTTATCGGCAAAATGTTCATTTCATCAACGGGTAGTTGAAATTTACGATACACTCTCTAATCGCACACATTCCAATTATTTGGAAAGATTCGAACTTTTTTTCTGTTTTGCATCGTCATTTAATGAATGAATTCTATTTATAATAATCAATTATAATGCAAAAATATTGTGCATTGAAAATTGTGTTAGATGCAATTCATGTGACATGGATAACGGTGATTGAAAAATAATGAGTAGCATTACGTTTTGTTTACATTGGCGCCGAGATATGTGTTGTTCCGAGAAAATGTTGATAGTGAGAAATGAAGTGAGCCATATCACAATCATGACAATGTGGAGCAATACAAAGTATGATTGACCTAGTCATACATGGGCGCACGCATCTGGCAAATTGCACCAAATGCGTGATATCAGCTGAGTGGAGAGAATACAAGGTGAAATACAGTGTGATATCGAAAGCGGTAAGTGTGTGTACAAATGCACACATGTTATATGGAAAGTGTATATCATTAATAAGATTATCGGAGGCGCTCAATGAGAAGGGGAGACTTGAAATGTGGAAAACATATTATCTTCATACAAAAACCAAAGTAAATGGTATGTACTTGGACACGGTACGGTCTATGATAATATACACATGTAATTTATACATTCTATGACATACTCAACAAATATTTCACACTTCAGTCCATTCAATAATGAACGAGCATGAGACAAGATTACTTGATTAATAAAGCGTTCGATTGGTGCAGTTCACGTTGATTCAACGGAAACTGACAAACACATTCTTTCACCTTGTAATACCTAAAATTTGCTGAAGTAAATGAGTTAAAACACACGGACTAGAATTTAATTTGGAATTGAAAAGAATTGAGTGGAATTGAATGGAATTGATAGAATTGAATCTAGTACTGCTTCGCCCCTTGCTTTAAAGCGTCAGATTTAGCACCATTTGCGTTTATATAGCTTTGTCATAAAGAATCAATGGCTCTATAACACGTTTACACTAAAAATCGAAATGGTTGTGCATGTACTTTTTTTAAGTGTAGTATTTCCTTTTGCATGACGCAATCGTCTTGACTTCTCATCACAATCGATTTAAGACAGTTCAACGCATACAGACACACACGTTCGAATTGAAATAGAACCACGTGCCTTCGGTCTATTGCTTGTATATACAACAAAATTACATATTGTATTTGACGTATTTTAAATATATTTATGTTGGTGAAATAGAAATATAATGGTTTGTGCCACGAAACAGCCTGTTGTACTTGTGTCTGGTATTTGGGTATTTTTTGGCATAATATCCATGTTAGTCGCATTAGACAGTTTGGTGTCGTGTATTTCATTGGTAGCGCTTGTCTTGTATCCGTGATTTTTTTTCTGCAGCAAGCACGATGCGGAGTCAGAATAAGGACGTTTCAACAAAGAATCATCTTCCGTATACTGAATTAAATGTGAAAGTGATATAAATACAACAAAAGAGAAGGGGTTGGCGTTTCTTATGTGCTAACAAACTCAACGACAGCAGACAGAGACTGATTTTATTGTTAACCATAAGACGATGTTGATATGTTTCTTTAGTCGCTTCTATTGTGTGTGTGTGTGTGTGTGTTTTTGTATGGCGCCGATTATTACCATTGCCTGCCAAAAGGGATCTTACACGCGAGATGAAGCATGCTACAATATAAACATACATATATTGGGCGATAAATGCCGTCGACTACTAGACACAAAAGCATCTACACACAGCCGAACATTATTCCTTCAATCCATACGATACAGACAGTGGTTTTACGCGTTGCGTATATTATATGATAAATGCATTCGAGATTTTGTGCTTATAGGCACTACAGAACAGCAATGTGGGTATAAAAAGGTGCTGCTGCTGTTGTGTCTTGCTGTGTGAAGTAAATATAGCCTTCCTCTTCCTCTTCCTCATTTCTTTATACGATGGATGTTATCATTTTCATGTGTATTATGAGTCGGGAAATGAGTTGGCATCATTTTTGTTTTGGGACTCGTTTTCTTTTCGCACCGTGTGTACCAAAACACTTCGCCTTTTTCCACTTGATGAAAACGAAGACGACAACGATAATGATGGGTCGTACGTCTACAGTACGTTGGCGTTTGGCATTGGCATTGCTCTTTATGCAATGTTGTGTGTTGTATTTCTGTAAAAAAGGTTGCCATTTTTATTATTGTCGATGATTTTATGTGGTCTTTGGGGGCTTGCCAATTGTGTACATGATAAGAAATAAACTGGATGACACAAAACAAGTACAATATTGTTTACATTACGAAAGGTCAATGTCTATACAAAATTATAGGCAATTTTTTTGGTGCATTTTTGTTTTGTTTTGGCCATTTTGTAAACAAACCCATAAACACAATTCTACGAACTTTTATGGACATTTTCTGCTTTCAATTGAATGTTCAACGTAAATTCATTTTTAATTAGTTACAATTCTATTTTTGCAAAAATACACTTGGTTTTTTCTTGCACATTTCATTGTAAAGTTCTTCGTTTATCAATTGATTTGAAAAACTATGGTTGCTGTACAGATACATAGCAGAGCACCGAACCCAATCGGGCGATAAAAGCTCGTGCAAGTTTCAGTGTCTGTTGTACGATGGCGCTGTGTGTACCATCGAAAATAATCGAACGCTTTTTTGTTATAGTGACGAACACCAATGAGCATGTTTTTATTTAGACTTTCCGTTTAATATTCCATTGCTAAATTATTATTGTATTTTATTATATTATATTTAATTTTTCAGATCTACGGTGCCGATGGATCATTGCTACGTGCGGAATCACGTCGCGGTCGCGGAAAAGGACGAGGCGGTGGTGCTGTAAGTACTCAAAATATTATTTGAATCATCATTTCAATTTGAAAAAAAAAAATTGCATATACACTGGAATTCCATCTAGGCAGAAAAAGACAATTCCGTTTTTTTTATTTTCAATAAAACTATACATTCAAAGAAAATTGCAATAAAAGATAATTAAAGAGATATAATAATCTCATGTTTTTGACCTGACCAAGTAGGTGACGAATTAAAAGCGTTGACCACGAGTCGCAAAGTAGAATCGCAACCTCCCGTAAATATCTGCGCACGAATTTACTGAAACCGTGCATGCCTAATAATAGTCGTTGTGCATTAAAATGAAACAAAAAAAAAAAACAGATCTGTGTTACTATAATGTACGGAAGAGGAAAGAAAGAGTGGAAACAACAACACTATGTACACAATATTGATGTTGCATTCGAAACAGCTCATGTAGAAGCCGTTTGTTAAGATAATGTAGGTAACAACGAGAAAGACACACAAACAATAAACAAACGTAAACGAGAAAAAATCCACGTACACGTATCGCCACAGATTTCAATCTTAATTAAAATATTTGCTGATGCTGTTGCCAGTTGTTGTCTTTCACATTCACTGCATTCACCCAGCAAATGCCACAAATTCAACGACTCGAGCCGAATAAATGAGTGTATGCAATTTGAACAACAACAAAAAAAAGTTATTTAACAGCCAAAACTGTAAAAAAAGCATTACAAAAATGAACGACCGATCTTTTCATTTTAATAAATTGAATAGAGAGTGTGAATGTACGACAATCGGCCATTCAAAAATAGCGTTTTTTTGTTTTTCCGAAGTCCAATTTCGTTTCAAAAAACCATCATATCCAGGAAATAAAGAGCTAGACCATTCGTTAATGCAACCGTTGAAAACGACCATCATAAAAATGTATTTATGTAAATAATTTCTGGTATTTGGTTTTTTTGCTGTTTTTGGTGCCGTCAAAACAAAACGGAGAAAATTAGTGACTGTGAATAGAAGAAACGGTCAAATTGTTTCACGAGATTATAAAGAAAAATATAGTTGTCAGTCTAAAAAAACATGAACTGTTTTAAATTGTATGTTGATTTTAAGCCGATCTTAAGATGATGTAACTTTTATCACAGCACAACTTATTTCTTCCGTTTGATTTAAATCGAACGAACTTTCACCGTGCGCTTTCAGTGGTTTGTGTGGTTTTGATCTTGGCTGAAGCTCCAAGAGCCAACCACCTACAACAATACACAGCTTTAACAGCGTTTGCATCGAAAATTTAAAGCAAAACGAATGAAGTGATTTTCTTTCATAATCAAACTTCATTTCGAATAATTCACATACGACTTTCGTTTGGTTGCGCTCATTTTATCACTGTTCCGCTGTGTCTACTGTTCGATACGGTGGCATTTGAAATATTAATTAAATTGACTATTGTAAGAAAAGACGAAAAATCAAAAGTACGGAACAGTTTCGGATTGAGATGAAGAAAAAAACAACAACAACCACAAATCCAACTTCGTAGATATTTGCACTACTATTGGGACCACTGTGAATACACTCCACAGTATGCAAATGCACGTTCGTCGTAGACAAGTTCTTGCAATGTATGCACATCGAACATTTATCAAACTGTTTAGTCTTTCTTCGTTCGTTCATTTTATTCCTTAAACTTCTTCTATGTTGTTGCTGTCGCTCTTTTTCGTGTTTTTTTCTGTTGTTGGTTCTCCTTGCTCCTCATCATCGTCCCAACGCATATGTGTGTACATAAGCACGAATATAAGTATGTTGTTGTATGTGTGTGTTTTTTTTGTTCGTGCTTTATTTTTTGTTGCTTCGTTCGTTCATTATTAATTTTATTTTATTTCTTCGTTCGTTCACTCGTTTATTACTTCGTTCTCTGATATTATTTTGCCCATAATATGTGAACCGTTGTGCAGCCGTTGGTATTGTTGTTGCGGTCGCATGTATCTTGCATTCATTTCATCTAGACTATCATTAAAATGATAATAATAATAACAATAAATGTTTCGTAGGTCCCTGTGCTCTTTCGCGCTTTTTTCCTCCTACCGCCTCACTTTCATTCATATGCTTTATTATTCTCCTTCTCTCTCTGCTTTTTTTTTGCTCATTAGACTCTGACAATCAATAAGGATTTTCGCTAGAAATGCGACCTTTATAACTTGGAAATATAATTAGTTTTCGATATCTAAAAATTCAACTGTCCGGCTCCGCGTCTCATGAACGAAATACACACACACACACATAGAGAGAGAGAGAGAGAGAGAGAGAGAAATATGCGAGCACAAAGTGAGTGAGCGCACGGTTGGCCTGTTCCAGTCTGATTTATGCAATATTTGTGAATTACATGCCAAACGTTTTCATTTTTCTCATATGATTAATGTGTATACGTGTATATAATAAATACAATAAATACGTAATTATATAATGTACTTATAATTTGTGTGCACATAATTTCTTATTTTGCTTATTTTCTTTTGTTAGTTATTTTCGTTGCAATTTTGTGTCTTATTCCTTCGTTCACGTTGTTATTGCGATCGCATTCAAATCTTGTGGTAAATTTAAGTCTCATTCACTTTCTCTCTCTCTCTCTCTGAACGTTTCGCTTTTATTTTTCTTCCTTTCGCTTTGCCTCGCTCATTTTAATATTACTTAGTTGTTATCATTGTCTTGGTCGTTGTTCAGCGTCATTTCCCTCGAAATTTCGATTTCATCGTTTCCTTAATACAAGCAATTTTCTGTGCAACGAATAATTTATTCTTCCTTTTTATTCCTTCTCTTTCATTTTCTATCTCTGGCTTTCTCTCTCTCTCTCTCTTACTCTTCGCAACTATATAATTAATGCAGTCGCGTATGTTTTTTATGTTCTTAAGTTGCTAGATCCATCTTGGTCGCGTACTGCTTCACTGTGCCATTTGATTTTGATTAACAAAAATGAAAACAGTACGCTTTATCAATTTTATTTTAAGAACGTAATGCAAATTGAGAGAGAAAGAGAGAGAGAAACAAGGCAAGGAAACACTATGTTTAGTAAATTTATAGCGAGCAAGCTATGTTTCATATTTTGTGTGAGAACATAAAATATTCCATTTAAATAAATCATTTCATTTTCTATAATTTCCTCGATGAATAATTATACATTATGGACAGGAATAAAATATCGCACCTAAATTGATAGTTTTGATTCGGTTAAGATAGCTGCTGCAATATTTCTGTACAATAGATAAAACGTTTCATTAAATTGTTGATTTATATGTATGGTTTATTGTGCAGATTTCGTATGTAGTAAACTGTTAATGCCATTGATTTGATTTAAAGAATTCAAAACGGATATTATATTGAATATATTTGGGATAATCGTATTTTTCTTATGAATCAAAAGTTAGCGAACAAATAAAATGCAAAGATAAGTTGATTAAAAAAAATTTAACCCACAAAACGAATGTAATTGCGTTACAACTAAGCTTTTAGAAAGAACAACGACAATAAAGTTGATTTTCTAACCCAGTTCCCCATTGAAAAGACACGAAACCTTTCCGAATGAAGCTTACGTAGGTAAAAGTGAGTCGCACTTTGCTAGAAATTACAGCAGAGAAATAGTAATAAGCTTCCGAACAAAAAAAAATAAAGGCACTTGGTAAGAAATGATCAAATCTTCTGACTCGAACACAGAAAATGAAAAATATAATAAAATTACACGTACAGCAAGTTTAAAATTACGAATTTCCCAAGCGAATTGAGAAAGAGAGAGAGATAGACAAGATTACATACATACACACCCACAACCGAAGGTGGATGTTCATTGTAAAGTGCTGTGGTTTTTTGTGCATCTAATGCTCCATGAATTTTGTTGGGTTTTGTTTTATGTGTCTGTCGCTTGTAAGCAATGATACGAACTTCAAGTGCAAAATTAATAAATTACACTGATAATTAATTTTTATCAACGTGACTCTATAGCCGACATCACCATTCCAATGACAACGCAATTGAATATGTATAGCTGGTTTTCACTGGCTATATGACTGTGTGTATGTGTGCTTTCTCACACGTAGCATGTATATACGTTACCGGTGTCAAAACGTGTGGTATGCACTCGGGGAAGCTATGGAGATTTTTTTTTGTTCCGTTTTTTATATATATATATATATATATACTTTTTCTCCCCATTCGCATTCGTTCACAGAATCTCAATTTGATCCTCCATAATAACAATAAATTCTCGCCCACGTTCAACAACACAAGAAATTTTCAAGTGCCTAAAATTTAATCAATTTTCATGTGAAGTGGAACTTTTTTGCGAGAATAATAAAGAAAATACATATATAGCTCGATCGAATCGCCGTCGACATCGTCGCGGTATTTATTTTGTGTTTTACTTCAATTTTCTTCTCTTTTTTTGTGTGTGTCGGTGCTCATTTATTTCACATCGAACACATATATTCATTGTAAGTATTCAATTTCATTGTTTGGCCCATGCATAATTGCGTTCGTATTTTATCGAATGAAACATTTTCTCGTTCGCAAATCGCATCCCAAGTCCAATGTTTATTTGCGAATACACATGGAAAATACGAAATAGTCGAGAATATATCGCCACCCTTAAAACTTCACTTCGAATATATCTCATACCCTGATTGTCTTTAACA
This sequence comes from Contarinia nasturtii, assembly GCF_009176525.2. Classification (NCBI taxonomy): domain Eukaryota; kingdom Metazoa; phylum Arthropoda; class Insecta; order Diptera; family Cecidomyiidae; genus Contarinia; species Contarinia nasturtii. Next base: position 9,116,063 of record NW_022197544.1, read on the forward strand.
TCGAACCGATATTGATATACCATCGTATAAATATATATATATATATATGCGTTTTGTAGTCGGTAGTTGTATGTTCATCGAAACAACGTTCGCCGTATAGCATGTGGTGCTGAGCGTGTATCTGTTTATTTTATACATTTGTTTTTTTTTTGCTATCGATTTTCTCTGCGCACCGAAACTTTTGCGCGTAATTTCGAATTTTGTGTGCTGATTGTATGGCGCACACAAAAAAGACGATATAGAAGATATAGAATGTTACGTACAAGTATAACGTAACGATGCTGAGAATGTATATCGAGGAAGCAGAAAGCAATTCCATCGTACGTTTGGTAGAAAGGGAAGATGATTGTTTGTGAAATAAAAACAAAGACGGCATGAGAACACATACACACGTATATTTATACATACATACACACTATATATGTGTAGCATAACTAGTATCGCAAAATCCAGTGAATTGGAAGAAAACTCATGTTTGAACTATATGGAATCAGGGAGTTTGTTTGCTGGTGGAAAAATACGGCATGCACAAAACTTATTATATTATTTAGTATTATTGTATATGTGTATTTTTTTTCATTTTAGCACTTAAATTGCGCATGAAATTATTTGAATGCACTGAACATTCTGCATCACACAACAATCAAAATATAATCAACATTTATTTGGGGGAAAGGATGTCAAATTGTGCTACTGCGGCACATTTAAAATATCAAAATTAATTGGTCAAGCATTTATGATGTGTATGCAGATTAATTTATAGTTGTTGTTGTTTTTTTGTTCTATTTCATAGTTCTTTTCGAGAATTTAGAGACTCTCAACGGTTTTCTCATTTGAAAATAAACGCGTTTGATTCATCTAAGCCCACATGAATCTAACAAATGCGCACCATATACCATATTCAGTCAACTGTGACATCACGTTGAGCATGAAACATTTGTGCGTGTGCTGTTAAGCATTGTGCTCACTCTTTTTTTTTTATTTAGTTTCCTCTTTTAGCTTGTGCAATGCACATAATAATGTGTAGTATAAGTTGGATATATTGGGTGTATGCATTAAAAAAGGGAATTTAACGGTAGATGTCACCACTTGTTTGTGCGTTGTAGTAGATCAATGACAGATACGTCATTTAAAAGGCCTATTAATTACTGTCAAAATCAGTCAAAAGTGTTTCGTTTGTTTGTGCGCAGCATATTTTTTTACAACCATGGAAAATTTGGAAAATTGGCGCAAAAATCAGCATTTGCGCGAAGTTTTGTTGGGTCACTTTTTTTCTAAGAAAAGTGCAGCTGAAAGTCATCGTTTGCTTATGGAAGCTTATGGTGAACATGCTCTCGCAAAATCAAAATGTTACGACTGGTTTCAACGCTTCAAAAGTAGTGATTTTGATGTGCGTGACAAAGAACGACCAGGTCAGCCAAAAAAGTTTGAAGATGAGGATTTGCAAGCATTATTGGACGATGATCCATGTCAAACGCAAAAAGAACTTGCAATGGCGTTGAATGTCGACCATGCAACCATTTCTAGACGTCTACATGCAATGGGAAAGATCCGAAAACTGGGAAAATGGGTGCCACATCAACTCAATGAAAATCAATTGTGAGCACGAATCGATGCATGCAGAAATCATCTGAAGGAACACAAAAAACACAAATTTTTGTATCGAATTGTTACTGGTGACGAAAAATGGGTCTATTACTCAGAGAAATTGAGCAGTGTAAACACAAATGTTTGTTGTGTATTTCGCCCATTTTTTCGCTTGAAACTTAATTATATCACTTCTTTTGGCTCTTTCAATATGCATAATCGATTAAATGATGAAAAACAAATAAAAAATTATCGCAAATATGAGCGTGAGATACGGATTTTTTTATGTTTTTACAACACACCGGTAAACTTTTTTTAGAGCAAAATATCACTATAAATCACATCAATTTCAAATCAAATTATATTTTAAATCTTTCATTGAATATTTAAAAATAAAATAAAAACATGAAAAAAAAATATCATTTGAAAAAAATAGTTTTTTTTTACAAAAAATCATTTTACACTGAACTTGCAAAATCAAAGTGTAAAATGACGGTTTGCACTGATGTTATACACACACAGTGTAAAATGTCGAATTAACAGCATTGTTATTGTAGTGTGGGTAATTCGACGTTTCACACTGTGTGTGAAACGTCTGTGTAAATGGGCGAAATACACAACAAACATTTGTGTTTACACTGTTCAATTTCTCTGAGTACGACAACCCCAAACGTAAAGCAGCGTATGTTGATCCAGGCCAACCTGGACCTTCACAGCCAAAACGGGACATTCATTGCCAGAAGGTCATGCTGTGCATTTGGTGGGATCAGAAAGGTGTCGTGTATTATGAGCTGCTAAATCCGAATGAAACGGTTACTGGTGATCGATACCGAATGCAATTAATCAAAATGGAACATGCATTGAAGAATAAGCGACCTCTAGCGAGCAAACAAAACAAAGTTATGTTTCACGACGACAATGCCAAGCCACATCGTGCAGCCATCGTTAAAAAAAAGGACTTCGGTTGGGATCGGCTTGATCAACCGGCGTACTCTCCAGACCTTGCTCCTTCTGATTACCATTTGTTTCGATCGATGCAAATCGACCTGGCCGATGTACGCTTTCGAAATGCCGAAGAAGTGCGAAAATGGATCGATGCTAGGGGTTTGCATGTATTTTTATTGGATGATATTTGCGTATTATCGTTGCGTATTGGCATATCGGTGAAATATCGGCAGATCGGTGAAATATCGGCATATCTGTAAAATATCGTTAATATTCGGGTATTTTTTGATACTTAATTGTTCTGGAAGTGGGTTTTGGTGGATCCACAGGATCATCAGAACCGCTCCCAGTTCTGGAAGTGGGTTTTGGTGGATCCTCTGGATCGACCAGACCATGGTTTGACAATGCCCTGACCCATCCTGAGGGTCCACTTCCAGACCTGGGAGCGGTTCTGAACGATCCTGAGGATCCACCAAAGCCCACTTCCAGAACAAAGACACTTCGCATATCGGCGAATATCGGTGGATTTTTGGCACAAAATAGTGAAATCGGTAAAGATTTGCATGATTTGTAAAAATTTGTATTATTTGTTATACTGTTGTTTATTCGTCGAATTCGCAATACATTGGTTAAAAAATATTGTACAGTTGTTTTTAAATAAATGTATCTTTTCACCAAAAAAAAAATCCCTTTTTTAATGCATACACTCAATATGTGGATGCCCAACATCACCATCCTCATCTCCAACCACTTGAAAAAGGACCAAAGCGAAGCTATTGCACTCTGGCCACTCGCAATTTATAACCACAATTCTCATTCTATTTTAAGTCATTTTTCGAATCGAAGTACGGAGAGAAAGGCGATTCTCCTCTTCCTCCTCAAACATTTTCCATTCCTCACAGGAATATTTCAGTGAATATGCAAGCAAACACATACAAAAGCACAGACACATAAGTACGTATACACACACAAGCAATGCATACAGCTCACAACACAGCTCAGACAGAGAGTTTCAGGCGCTCATAGCACGGACATACACACACTCTCTTTCTCTCTCTCTCTCTCTCTCTCTCTCTCTCTCTCTCTTAAAAATTGATTGAATATGAGCCGGAATATTGAATGCTCAAACATCCCCGAACTGAAGCAAAAACGACACCGTAACACAAACAAAATAAAAATATATTTAAGCAAATGCAATCTACATACTAAATATGGTCTATTGTTGATGTTGTGAAGTACAAACAGCGAAAGTATACATTTTCAGTTTGGCATTTGTTCGCAGATTGGTCGTTCTTTCTTATTGTGATTTTCCAATGTTTATCTAAATTAAATCATTTTCTTTTCGATTCAATTTATTAAATAAAATGATTAAAACACATGACCAGACTCCCAACTACTCATAACATACAAAAAAGAAGCAAAAAATCGCTCCAATTAATGTGTCCCTAAACTAAAGATGTGCCAAAAACCTGTCACCCATAAACATTACCACAAATTTCAACAGACACATCAGAATTCGCAGTTTTGTATAAAACTATAAAACAAATGCAAATGCGTTTACAAACAGAGATACATTGAGCCTTGCATGCCATTTAGTGATTTGTGATTTGCAATGTTGCTCACTATCTTTCTCTTTCTCACTCTTGCACTCCAATTAAATATTCAACAGATCAAACTGTGCAAACTAACATGCCCGGATTTATTTTCTTTGCACTCTTGATTTCAGCGCAAACAGACACTTAATTAAATTTTCTTCTTATTAGGAAACGTATGTCGTGCACATTTCTACATGGATGTGCAAATTATTTTTCGGTTTGTTTAATTTGATTCGAACTATTTTCTCAGTAATTAGTATTTTTTTTATATTTTTATTTATTTATTTATTGTGTTGGTGTTTTTCGACTTCTTGATGAGATGATTTTCGTATGCAAAAAAGTTTCATCGAACGTGAAAAAATGTTCATGAATTTAATTCAATGCACGCGCATACATTACAACTCTAAATTAATTTGGTATTAATTTATAAAATCACTGCTGAAACAGAGAAATGAGAGAGAGAGAGAGAGAGAGAGAGAGAGAGAGGGGGGGGGAGGTAGTAAAAGAGAAATAAGATGAAATATAGTTAAAATAGTGAAAATTCGCTGAGAGTTCTTTTTTTTTTTTTGAAAGATATGATGAATGTTGCATTTTATGCGAAAAAATTCGAAACAAATTGCATGGGGTTGTGTGGTATTGTGATTATTGAAAACGCACATTTCGCGAAAAAAAGTACGATCACAACGAATAAAACAAAATCAATGACAATATCTGAATATGGTGTTTTTATGTTATTGTTGAGCATGCAATGTCGTTTGCTCGGCCATTCAACGACAATTATGTTCAATATATGCATGATTATAACAATGAAAATACCAAAAACGACTTCGGTCCCTTATATTGTCATGGACGATTTCACAATAAATTCCTCCTCATCTTTTTTTTCTCTCCTTTTTCATAGTCAATCTCATTGTTTTGAATCTCTTTCTCTGTCTCCACATCTTATGTTCTCTGTTGTATTTTTCAATCTCTTTCGTTTACTGGCCCGTGTTTACGTTATCGTGGTTGTTGTTATTTTTTCCGTGTCATGGAAAAAATATACATAATAAATACATAAAAATTCCGTGTAATTTGGCTCCTATATTTTAAATTGATTTTGAAAAGTCCAGCATAAGAAATAACAATATAACAATAGCCGCATCGACAGCACTTAAAAAAAAACAACGCAGCCACAGAAATAATATATGCAGGGAAAGATATTGTGCAATAAACTTAAAGTCAGGAATAACGAAAAAGACATGGCAAAATCAGCGAGCAAATTAAAAAAGAGAAGAACGAGCGAGGCGATTGAGGCGATTGAGGCGATTGAGGCGATTGAAATTTATTGCGTCTAGTATAAAAAATAAATTTAAGACTGCGTGTCTGTGTGCTCGTGTGTGTGTATGTATGTGTTTGCGCCCGTGACATTATGTATACACGCGAATATGTGTTTGTGATGGTTGAATTTTGAGTTCGTATGTGGACGTATATAGCATGCGAAAGTGGTGATGTTTCATTCTCGTCTATGTTTCCATTGCTCTTTCTTTCGGTTTTTGCCAAAACTCAATGCATTTTAACATCATATATGATTCGTCGTTTTTTCTAGGGGGGAGACACAAACGATCAGTGATGGTTTTTTCCTATCTGAATAGCGCTAGCTATTCGCAGCGTCTGAACAGCATTGCTGCCCAGATGCTGAATCGAAGCGGTTGCCGCACGCGTTTTGTACCACACAACATATTGTCATATAGTCTAAGTAACCAGTGAGCTCACAGAGTATGATACACTAATGCCATAGTCAGTATACAAACGCATGTCGAACAGAGAACGAACGCGAACGTATATGCTCTGTGTGGTACAAACGAAGTGTGTTGCGCGTGCGGCAACCGCTACGATTCAGCATCTGGGCAGCAATGCTGTACAGGCGCTGCGAATAGCTAGCGCTATTCAGATAGGAAAAAACCATCACTGCAAACGATTAAACCATGATTCCAATATAAAAACACTAATCCTACTATTCCACCAATCCGTCATTTCATTGTCAAATGTGATGTCACATTTCGCCGCTATTCACTTTGTTGAAAACTTATTTATCGATACTGGAGTATGACATTTTGTTATTGATAATTAAAATTATTTTTTTCATAAATAAAATTTTGAGAAAGAGTATCCATTGTTTTTTAAATTTGTAATCGACTTTTGAACTAAAAAATATTTCAAAAAAGAACAAATTACTATCTCAAAACAAGTTCAATGCTTTTATCAAATTCTGTACTATCGATTACAAAAACTTTGAATTAACCCATTTTCGCTATTCCATACACGGGATTAGTGAGTCCATGTGAATCCAGCTACTGAATTCTCTATTCCACTTTAATTTCTCGAATTTTTACACTAAAAAGTCTAATCCTATTCCACGTGTCTACCCCCTAGCGTTTTTTTTCCTCGATGTAGAGACAGAGAAAAATGAGAAGAAATCAAATTAAAAAGAAGCAAAGAACAATGGATTCGAACACAAATATACAATAAATTATGAATACATTTTTGTGAATATGGTTTTTTTTGCGGTGGTATAAAACTAGGAAAACATCATGAATGGTCGACGATATTCAGTCACCAGTTAAGCAAGACAATTCAATAACATATTTATACGAACTGATTAGATCAATCGATGGATTGTTCAATTTCAATTAAAATAGTTTGACGGGACGTGACGATGCCCCAATAAAAATAAACTCTATTACAAGATTTTGTGTGTGTGTGTGTGTGTGTGTGTGTGTGCGCGTGGGTGTGTGTATGCATCATTTCGTTATTTTCTTCATGCAAGGAATTAATTCGCAGACCGTCTGCAATTCTGTAGTTCTTATTATCCTTGTGGTTGTGTATTTTCAACCACTTTACTTCGTAATCGTTTCTCACACTATCAAACACACGCTTGAATGTGCAACAAGATATCCCAGATTCAGCATCCAAAAAGATTCAAGCAATCATAATCGAACATGCCTCTTTATTTTCTCCCTTCAACACAGATAGAAGACATACAATGTGAAAAAAACAATCCATTGCATTCGGTGGTTGTATTCATGAAGTTGTGTCTAGTGGTAGTTGGTGTGCAAAATTTGCTCCTGTTTCTGTCCGACATGAAAAAAAACTCTTTTCACCAATTCCATTCTGTTCACAACTTTTTCTCTTTCTTATTACATTTTATTTGTTCGTTAGTTTATACACGCTTTCGTCTGAGAAAACGATTTTCGTTCGGACTTCTTGCTCTCGCTTTTTTTCGCAATCGGTTTTATCCTCTTCGCATCTCTAATCATATTATAGTTTTTGTCTGCCGTTTTGATTTTTATTCCCTCTGCTTTGACATTCACAGTGCATTTTTGCATTTGTTTTTGTATAGTCGCGCATAAAAGATCGTTTGTTAAAACCCGGTATTACGACTGACATTTTTATTCCGAATTCTATGACAACGCCATCTCTTGTTTCCCATCTGTATAAAGTATATACGACATTACCAAGAGGTTCTATCAGTTCAATGTTGGACCGAATAATAGCTGTCATTTTCTTGTTTACATTTTGCAAATTTGAAATTTGTCGTACCTGTTTTGTGTAACGTGCTCTTTTTTAAGAAGAATTAAAATGAATATTTGCATATACATCCAAAATGTATATTTCGGTGCATTTCATCACAAATATTTAAAATATTTGTATATTTCTAAATAAAAATTGTAGTAAATTGAAGTGAAATTTTCAGCAAAGAAACAGCTATATACATGTAACCAAAGATGGCGTTCGCGATTAAGATTCCACTGACGTTTTCATATAAATATGCCAACGCAATCCCCGGTTAGTTTGTTATTTTCTCGCCCGTTTCTCGTCTTGAGCGTTTTACAGTTTCCTTTAGGATATCTGCTTCATAGTATGTGTGTGTATTCACAATTTTCTCTTCGTTGGCAGAAGCTTGGATGTCCATTTCAATGCTGGTTTGCTCTGAATTAATGTTGGCTTATAACTAGATAGCCGTACTGTGTTACGTTACCATTTGAAATCAAGTTTAACATTCTGGTCCACTTATCACTTTCAAACTTGATTCCTTTTTGTACTAGGCGCTCATAAAAATGCATATGCGAACGAAAGAACCGAATGCTATACAAAAAACGTGCAACCACAACACACACAATGCCGCACACACAAACGACTCATAGCTGGTGAGCACATCTTATTTCTACACCAACTGTGTGTTGATACTTTTTAACTTCTTTCGCGCTGCCATTTAATATTCGTTGCAGTTGTTATTTTATGGTATTTTGCGCGAGCTCTTTCTCACTCTCTCGTTCTTTCTGATTCTCCTGCGATCGCGCCTTTTTTTCGTCACTATTCGCGCCGCGATTCTTTTTATACTCTTTACTTTGCCCAGCCAGTGCTTACAATCACAATTTTAATTTGTGTTGTATAGTTGTGTCTTTTCGTTTTCCTTCGGACTTGTTTTCGATTTTATTCTTTGTCTGCTTCTCTCTCTCTCTCTCTCTCTCTCTCTCTCTCTCTCTCTCTCTGTGTGTGTGTGTGTGTTTGGGCTATAAATGTATTTTGCTTTTTAAATAAATCTTGATGTCCGGTGAGAATGTAAGTACAAGAGTTGCATTTGTGTCTGATGATGCAAATACTCTATTCGCCTCTCAATTGACCTTTACTCTATTTGAACGATGCTTTCACGTTCAGATTAGGCAAAACAAGACAAAAATCAATAACATTTTATAATAAAAGTCATCAATTATAAAAACACCAAAGTCGAGCTGTGGCAAAAACTTTGAATTAAATCAAATATCAACAAACAATAAATTGGAAAAGAAATAAAATTGCTTTATTATTGAGAGGTTAAGAAAATTACGCACCAATGAAAAATGATAATCGACGATGTGAAACGATTTCGTAGTAACGAGTTCATTTGTCATTTGGTTGATGCAGACTTTGAATGAACACATTGCAAAGAACATGCCCTGCAATTTTGTTACTGCTTACTATTATTCGAAAGACTTTGAATCAAACAAATAATGTAATGCTACACGAATTGCGCCAACGAACAGTCAACTGATAATTTAACATCAATACATTCATCGCAAATTCCGTGTACAAGTGTTTAGTTAACAAGAACAACGCAGCATTCAAAATCATCGCAACATTAAAGAAATGAAGAGAATAATCTTAACAATGCAATTTTTCGAGGATATTTATTCTATTTGATTGCACTCGATATGTTCTGTGGATGTTTGTGTGTGTATGATTATAAATCAAACTGAGCTAATCGTAATTATACACTTCGTATGATGATTTTCTCTTCGCATTTTTTTTGTTATTCATCAGAATTTGATTGCAGTTGCAGTTAAAGCAGCCGATCTGAGCTCTATAATTCCGCCCGATGCTATCGATTCGTTTTCGATTTTTAAATATAGAAATGAAAAAAGAAGAATACATTGGTACAGAAAAGAACCGAGTGTATGGAGAAAAAAAAGTAGTCAATATTTTCTTCATTTTCCTTCAATAATTGCTGTGTGTTGTGTGCATCTCTTTGTCGGACAGTTTTAAACCGTAGATGCCAAAATGAATGCAAACAGCAGCAAAAGATATATGCGCTAACAACAATAAAGGAGAGAGAAGAAGAAGAAAAAAACGATGACAATACGCAATAACAGATCTAAAAGATTGATCAGAAAATCAATGCATGCACTATTAATTTTATAATTCAGGATTAGCAAACGAACGGGCAAACAAAGTGGCTGCATGCAATCGCATTTTGTGTGTGGCATAAGCGATTTTTATATTCTCCTGTATTTCTTTCACCTTTGTTTTATCTCGCTCTCTCTCTCTCTCTCTCTCTCTCTCTCTCTCGTTGCACTCAACTCTACTGATGCATTACATCCTTGGTTGGTTATGAAATTAAATTTGAAATTATGAATCAGTTTCTGTGTATAAAGATACGATGCGATCGGATCAAAGTCGGTACATGGGATGAAGAAAGATATGGAGAAGAAATGGAAAGAAAAGAAAACACGAAGGCGAACATGATGATGAGTATTTTTTTTTATTCAGCATAAATATTATGATTGTGTTGTTGTTTCATCGTCAATTGGTTATATGTACTATGTAGCCGTTTTGTTTGAGCACCCACTTCGCCACTTTGCTCTACACATACACACGACTACATTACATCAAATTCAGTTGATTTCATATAATCTATTCGAAAGAAAATATTTACCATAATTAAAACTTAGCGCTTTACTCATCAATGCGAATGAATGTTCTTTATATATACACTGTGACATTCTATATTTGTAGACACACGAAAAAAGTTTATTTTTTAAAAAAAATCTCAAAAGATGGCGCGCTCGACAACGTTCAAAAACGTTCAAGTGTCAAACATCACTTATGTCATGTGTGGCATTGTTTAACGCGCCATAAGTCAAATTCTACAATGGTTACTATATTTATCATTTGTAGAATTACTATGAATTTTCGTAGTAAATTTACAAATATATTTGAAGTCTACGTGTTTGTAAAATTACTACGGAGATTCATAGTAAATTTACAAAAACGTCCAATTTTCATAATTTGTAAAATTATTATGAAATTTTGTAGTAAATTTACAAATGATGTAAATTGGACGATTTTGTAAATTTACTATGAATTTTTGACGTAATTGTACAAACATATATTCAATAGAGGTTTTTGTAAATCTACTACAAAATTTCATTATAATTTTACAAAATGTGTAAATGTACTATGATATTTCATAGTAAATTTGCAAAAACGTCTTTTTTCATAATTTGTAGAATTACTATAAAACTTCATAGTATATTTACATATTTTGTAGAATTACAATGAAATTTTGTTGTAGATTTACAAATGATGAAAATTGGATGGTTTTGTAAATTTACTATGAAATTTTATAGTAATTTTACAAAATCGTCCAATTTTCATCATTTGTAAATTCACTACAAAATTTCATAGTAAATTTACAAAAACGTCCTATCTTCATAATTTGTAAATTTACTATGAAATTTTGTAGTAAATTTACAAATGATGTAATTTGCATGGTTTTGTAAATTTACTATGAATATTCATAGTAATTTTACAAAATTTGTAAATGTACTATGACATTTTATAGTAATTCTACAAAATATGAAAATATGACGTTTTTGTAAATTTACTATGAAATACTATAGTAATTTTACAAAATTTGTAATATTACTATAAAATTTCATAGTAAATTTACAAAAACCCATATTGAATATATATTTGTAAAATTACCTCAAAAATTCATAGTGAATTTACAAAATCGTCCAATTCACATCATTTGTAAATTTACTACAAAATTTCATAGTAATTTTACAAATTATGAAAATTGAAAGTTTTTGTAAATCTACTATGAATCTCCGTATAACAATAGCATAGAAAATTCATTTTGTCTTATTTCGCGGGATCTTTTTTTTAATTCACCTACAGTTAGTTGTTCCATTGGACCAATTTTTCCTACAACCTTTAATGATAGAACGCAGTACACATAGTTTTTCAACTTGTTTGTGTATAAACAAACAAATGTCAATTGTTAATCTCATGTGTCAGATAAGCGTTCAATTTACAAACCGTTCAAAAAAAACCAAAGTTCACAGAAAATTGATAGTTTTTCATTGCAATATAAATTTAATAAATTAAAATAAAATTAATGCCCTTAAATTTTCTAAAAACAATTTATTTATTTTTAAACCATTTTTTCATCGCAAATTTTGCAATTATTAATGTAAAAATATAATTATTTATTAAATGAAGTCATCAAGTTTGACATCACAAAAAAGTTTATAAACATACGTATTGCGCCATCTATCGAAATATGAGAATTGTAAATTTCGATAGTGAAAGTCGCTATGCATGAAGTCAAAAAATAACATTATTTGTTTTTTTTTGATGTTTTTTTCTGTTATTTTATTATTATTATTATTATTTGGAATTATGCTACCAAAAAATTGTGAAAAAGTTGTATTTAAACTGATATATTCATCATTTGTAAATTTACCCTGACTTTTCGTAGTATTTTTACAAAATGATATTGTGACTTTCATTTTGACACATTTTGTAAATTTACTACGAAAATTCAGTGTAAATTTACAAATGAATTACAACACAGTGTTCGTCGGAACATAGCGCCATCTATTGAAATAATCTTAATCTACTTAGACGAACTTTTTTGTGTGTCTATAAATATAGAATGTCACACTGTATATTTAAATCTTCTGCTCTTATTTGTGTCGAAACAATTTTGCAATTATTTGGGTCTCACTTTTTTCTCCATTCGTTTTTTTTTGTTGTTGCGAGTATTTGGCAGATAAATCAATGCGTTTATGCTGTCGTTTAGTTTTTAAACTTTTTTCATATGAATGCCATAAACAAAAATGGACGGATGTTGTGCAATTGCTTTCGAAATTTATGATTGCGTACAATGCAATCGAAGTGGCTGCAAATTCTCGATAAAATATCAGATTTACATGAGCACTTTGGCTAGAACACACAAATCAAGTCAATTTCAACTATGGCAATGTATGTTTTCATCCTCCCATATCTTGGCCACACATAATTGGACAGACACATATATACAGAAAATTTAATTAGGAAAATTGATGTACAATTATTTTTAATTTGCAACATAATTGTGTTTGATTATTATTTCGTATTTTCATCGTATTTTTATCTTGCTTTTTTTTTTGTTGTTGCTTTTTCAATCATGTTTTTTTTTGTTTTCGTTATTGTTTGCATTTCCGTTGACTTTTTTCATCTGTGTTGTCGCCGTTTCTCTTATGCCAGATCGTAATGTGCTTTATTTTGAGTTTCTTTGCCATTTAATTTTCGTTGAAAACGCTGTTGCTCGTTCAATCAACACATTCACTCAAAAAAAAAAAAAAAAAAATCGTCCGAAAAGAATGAGAAACCCTTCGAACGAAAATCATCCAAAAAATGAAAATTATGAATAATCATGGCATCGAAACAGAGTGAAATGTGCACCCGAATCAATACGTTCATTCATTCAAAACAGATTTCATTTCGGTCGCATATAATTGGATTTTGTTTACGGAAGCATATTCCTTCTCGTTTTTTTCTTTGTTTCTTCTCTTATGTCTCATGAGGATTATGAATAAAAAAAAATTTGTTGCCAAAACGTAGGCAACATTTCGTGTTGATTGTGCAAAAGAAAGACTGTGCAAAAATACTAAACTAACTAACTACATTCAGAGCGAGTCATACGGAAATTCAACATGATTCTAGTACATGTTCCATATATTTCATGTTGTTGTTGATGATACTTCTTCAGACGATGGTGATGGTTTAAAATTTTCTTGCTATTCCAAATTCGAACGCATGGAATATCATTCAATGGGGCGCTTCAAATGTAATTTCAATGCAAGGTTGTATCTTATTTATTTTATGTTTTTGTTGGCTTAATATATGATAAATAAAGGAGCAATCAAAATAAAGGATACTTGAATATCAACATCAAGTGCCGAAATAGCCTATAAAATGCACGTAATTATGTGTTCAAGAAATCGACATTTTTTGAATGGACAAAAATCATTTGGATTATGTTAATAAAACGTAAAGAAGTTCATACAATCAACTCGAATACGTTTAGATTCAACATTGTAAGTGATTCCAAATTAAAATCACCAATTTTTGAAAGGAGAAGGAATGAAAACTGTGGGACATAGTTCAACAAATTTAATTATGTAATTTCATCTGATTATTGACAAAATTCTATTGAAATTGAAATGAAAATTGTGGAAAATAAAAATAATGGAGAAAATGTAAAACAATTTAAATTGCGATCATGAAATTATTTTCAAGCAAATCGAAAAATGAAATTGAAAAAGTTTTCGCATGCGTACAATACGCACACAGAGAAATATTGCAATGAAAACTAGATGGCTTGTCGTATAAAATTCGGAACTAGTTGACACTCCGTATAGAATTGTATTTGTTCATATAATTTCATACAAAATATCGTTTTTGTGTATTCTCCATTGTGCGGTTCTTCTTCGTTTGTCTTTTGAAGAAGATCCGCACAAAATAGAATACACAAAAACGATATTTTACATGAAGATTATATGGACAAATACAATTTTATATGTATTGTCATCTAGTTCCAAATTTTATACGACATGCCATCTAGTTTTCTTTGTAAAAAATTTCCTGTGTGCACATATATAAATTATTACCCACAACAACAACAAAATCCTCTCTCTCTCTCTCTCTCCTTTTCTCTTGATATATTAAATTACTTCGTACATGCTTATAGCCACAAGCATGCATATGTTTTATTTATAATTCTAAATATCTATATTTTGTGTTAAATCGAACGAAGAAAAGAATTTCTGTAAATACCACAAAAAAACTGAGAGTCAAAATGAAACTGTCTCCCATATTTTTTTGTTCTTTGCTGTATAAAATTATGCAGATTTTGACATGTAGGAAAATTTAATTTACACCGATACATAAACGACAAATGAAGATGCAGCTTCTTTGTTCCTAAAACGTACAACGCGCTATGGTACACACTTCGATTTCATGCTTTCATACGTTTGAATTTTTTTTGTTCATTTTCCAAAAGGAAAAGTCGTTTCAATTTACACTTTTTGTGAACAACAACAACGTCGGCTGTAAAAAAAATGATTTCAACCATTTTGCATTCAATAATTTAAACGAAGAATTTTGCCGTGAATATAAATGAACAAGAGAAAATCCAATAATACACTTTTGAATATGCTCAATTGCGAATGACACAATAACATTGAAAGCCTGAAATGCTTTTGTATTCGAAGAATAAAAAAAAACCATGAAACAAAAGTCAGAAACATATATATATATATATATATATTGTTGAAAAAATATGGGTTTTGTTGAAAGTCCAGGCATCATCAAGCTTAAATGTAACTTTTTAATGTTTAAAATTTTAGCCGTTATTTGCTTAAAGTTCATGCGAAATTTATTTTATGTGATGTGTGCTTTTTTCTCTTGGATTTTCCGTTTGCAACGATAACGTGCATATTTTTTTCTGTTGTTGTCGTCCTCACTCAAACTAAAATCAAACCAGAAGTTTGAAGAAAATGGCAAAGAGTATAAACACACACATACACAAATGTCGGTGTATCCGTAGAGTCAGCGAAAAACGTTTAAATGAAGCAACAGCAACAACAACAACAAAAACAAATCAAAATAGAGAAAAGTGGATACAAATAAAAGTTTATATTGCAACTGAGGATGTGGGAAGGAATTATCTCAGCGATTTCATTTTTAGCTTCGGCCGCTTACCAGCACTCACAATCAGCAATAGTGCGTACTAACCAATGAAGATAAGCAACAAATTAAGTGTGAAGCAAAATAGAAAGTTATTTCTTCTTCCGATGCCTCATGGATTTCATTTTTGAATCTTTTTTTCGCCATATTTTTCTATTCATTTCGTCGTTTATTTCGTATGGCCGGCATGTGCGTCGGTTGTCTATTTTCTTTGTTGTAATTATAAAGTAGCTATATCAGTCTTATCAGACAACGGGCACACCGAACAAAAGCAAGCAGCAGTTTTCCATTTGTTATTTTATCTCTCTTTGTTTTGCTATGATTCTCAACACGTTTCTTGCACATTTCTTTGCAGCACGCGTTTTCTATTCCGTCGCTGATAATTCTATTTGTGTGTTCTCTTTTTATATATATATACTATATATGAATCGTTGCGGCGAAAGAGTAGCTCTTATTTTTCTCCAAATAATACTGCAACATAAAGTTTTTTATGAATAGTTTATTTGTTGTATTACAACAAATAAACCGTGTGAAAAAAACTTCATGTTGCAGTATTATTTGGAGAAAAATAAGAGCTACTGTTTCGCCGCAACGATTCATATTATATAGATATATGTATGTGTATATTTTATAGGTAGAGTGAGTGAGTATTTGAAATTAGTTCTCATCCTTCTGCTGCTGAATGTTATTGGCCGCGCGTACACCAAGTGAGACACATTCGTCTATGCAAATGTATTCGTACGAGAAAATAAGTGCTAGTCGTACAATGTGCAATGGATTAATAAATAAATTTCGAGCGATACTTTTAACAACGCCACATTGTACACTTGTACAGTGGGTGTCTGACGGGCTCAAAATGTTTCCCTTTTTGTTTGATAAAAATTCTAATGCGAGGGGGAAGAAGCAAAACACATCAGCCCAGCAATAAAAAGCTTCTATTTTTCGTTCTCAAACCATCGTCGAAAGTGATTGCTATACAATAGCACTAACTTTTTTGCATATTTCGTTCCCCTGTTTTGCCGAAAAGAATTTACGAGGGAGAGTAAAATTTATGGCGTTTAATACACGTCACTATGTTTGAGCCCGTGAATGAAAATGGTTGAATAGAACAACCCAAACTGTTTTAAAATATCAACGAAGAAAGAATACCAGCGACGACCGACTATAAGCGCGAGCGCGAGAATTAACAAAATAAAAAAATAAATTAGAAATGAAGGTTTTGGACATTACAATAAGAACTTTCGCACTCAAAGCCGCTTTCGAGAAATGCACCAATTTTTTCCCACATGCTCGACCAACATGATTCGTTTTTTTTTTTTGAATTTGTAGCTAAGTTGATTCACTTAACCAGGAAGGATGAGATAACGTGTTCAAAAAAATGTTCAAACGCATTCTCTATTCTCTGCTGGGTAAATCACTCAAAAAACATTGACACAATGAAAAGGGCAGTAAAAAAACCAGGGGTAAAACAATAGAATCAAATTTACGCATTCAATTTATCCATGGCTATTTTTGCGAGCGAATCAATCGAAAGGGAAAACAAATAATAAGCAAGTGCTAATACTAATACTATTTGGCCAGCCGGTTCAAATAATTCAGAGACATACACACGAAAAAAAAAATGACATCGAGAATGAAACCGAACACATGAATTCAGTTGAATTGAATGTGGAAGTGAAGGTGTAGAAGTGCAGTTACGGCATTTGTTTTAATTCATTTACCGTTGGATCTTGGCTGCAACTTTTTGTTGTTGTTGTTGTCTTTCATTCTCATTGTGCCTGGCGCAAATTCAATATCGACTTAGTCAGGAAAATTCCTATCGAACAAATGCTTGTTTTGTTTTTAACGTTGCTTTGTCGCTGTGTGAATTCGATTCGTGTTGTTGTTTTTTTTGCTGCGATCATACCAGAATGCATTGAGGAAAAAATGAATGCAAAAAACACAACGGGCAAATAGAAATCACATTCCGAGATGAATGATTTAGTCGTGAAATGAAATATTTCAGCGCTATTTTCTGTTTTATATCTCAATTGTTCGATACCTTAAATGAGTCTGGATAATTCCGCAATTTTCCCTTGATTTCATTCATTTTTCATATGTATATCATACAGTACAGGAGGAAGAAAATGTTTTAAGCCTAGAATATAAAGAGAAGTTTTTTCAAATCATTCTTGTACTATAATTGAAGTATGAACTGTCAACAGTATTTCCACAAAAAATTTGGTTCATATCTCTCTTCATTTGTTAAGTTCAACATTTGACATTTAGTCATTTTAATATTTTTTGAAAAACTGAAAAATTCCAAAATCATGTTGACATTAGGTATCTCACAAAAGATGGTATAGCATCAAACGATTTCAATCACTTCTTGCGTGTAGTTTATGGTGACCCTCCTCCATCGTTTACCTTAGTCAAACAATAAGAAAACCCTTCATAGTTGTGCAGAGACTTAATGAAAGATGACTCTCACACTTTTGTGACATTAGTGAAAACAGTTCAAGATGTGATGGCCAAAATCCAAGTGTAGTTCATGAAATATTCCAAATGCCCAACAGTACGTTAGCTGCGACCCCCAGCACCATAGCAGATAGTGTCTTCAATATATCACACGAAAAACGTTACTTGGAGAATGTTTGTTACCGATCATTCGAAAATGTATCGAATAAATCAATAGTAGTTGGTAATGAAGCCTGGTTCTAGTACTACAAATCAAAGACCAAAGCGAAGAGAATGTATTATTATACAGTGGTGGCAAGGCATCAGTAGAAAGTCGCCTCCATAATATGGTCTTGGGTCTGTACCACGCTCAATAGATGTATGGATTGCGTTATGTAGTAGAATTAAAATATTGTTTTCTTCTGGCGAGAAAATTTGTCTTCGCATGACAGCTCACAAGTGAATATTTGGAGAAGCACTGTCACAATCTGAATCTTGATTCAAATTCACCATCTATTGCATTTGTTGGGGCCGGTCTCTAGCTAGTATTTCCACTTTTCAAATATGAAAAATGTCTCAATAGGAAAATGCGGTACTCGATTTTATAAAAATTTTCAAGGATTTCGAGGTGATGACCAATTGACTAACAAAGAAAACTCTCTATAAGAGATATCAACCAAATTTTTTGTGGAAATACTGTTGACAGTTCATACATCAATTATAGTACAAGAATGATTTGAAAAAACTTCTCTTTATATTCTAGGCTTAAAAAAATTTCCTCCCCCTGTATATGTATGCTGAAGGTGTTGTTTTGCGCACGTTCATGATTTTGTTTCACTTCAATTTGGAAAACAATTGCCAAGGATAGCCGCTTTTTTCTGACATAAATAATTTGAAACGGACAATCGATACACAAGAATTTGTTTGCCGGCTAAAATCATGGCAAAATAAATATTATGGCAAAGTATTAGATGCAATTGAAAGTGTTCAGTGTGCAATGGGAATTGAGCATCAACAAGAGGGATCTCAATATATTGAAAAGTCATAAATTTTATGATAAAAAAAGAAGACTCGAAGACCTTTCGTAGTCTACAGATCTCCTTCGATAGATGCATCGTAGGTATGCGAATTTTCAAATCGCGAAAACTACACGTAAAAAAGGTAAGTTATTCATGAAAATGCGTAAAACTGTACACTCGTACAACGAATAAAATTACATAGAGTACAGCATATATTCGGAATCTGGATGTTAGCGTGTGTATTGTGACACAACCATGATATCCTGTATGGAATATATGAATGCATTTTATAAATATATACATATACTGAGAAAGGAATTTATCTAACCGAAAAAAAGACAAACACACTCACATACATATATATATATATATGCACACACATGCAAGCGGCTTGTGATTATTTTCATCGTTTTCTTATGTAAAGGCTAGTTGCCATACATCAAACAAGAACGGATAGGAATACGTTCGTTTTTTCTCTCTTTCTCTCTCTCTCTCTCTCTCTGTCTGTCTGTTTCTCGATTTTCGCTTTCTATCTTGCTCACACGCTGTGCAAGGGGCCAATAGTGAATTATTGTATATAAAGCAGCTCCATTTTATGAGTTTTATTTGCGTTTTATATGTGTCTGGTGCTTTTTGTTGTGCCTGTGCATGTTTCCTATATTATTCTTACATACGAGCCGAGTTGTGTGATTTTTTTTTTTGCTGTTTTCGTACTTTTCGTTTGCTTTTTTTATGCATATGCGGAGCACAAACAAATACGCTAAAATGAATGTGAAAACGATAGGAGAAAATCATGTGTATCCAATGAAAGACAGAGACGAGGAAAAAAGAACGTCTCAAGCGCATGCAATACAAGGATGGAATATGTGTGCAAATTTAACAGAGTCTAAAACTTTGTGGTCGTTTCAATTTCGATTCAATTTGAAAAAGCTTATATGTTCTGATACCACAAATCATTGCACATAAAACATTTTACATGATTTCAATCTTTTAGTTTTTAATTATTCTTTGATGAAGAACGAATCAATTAATTAGTGCTTCTAACTTTCTGACAACAGACACATTTGCACATACAATAATGAAGCTTATCCATTTAGTCCATGTTTTATGTGCTTTTATGCAATTTATTTTCATTTATGGGTTCGACGCGAAGGAGGCAACTTAATATTTATTACAGACGCTTAAGATCTTTTTTTTATTTTTTACGTTGCTGTTTGGTTCGTTATGCCTGACTTTTATTTGCCTCTCTTTCGGCATGATGCACACTATGTTTCAGTGCTCGATGTGCTCTTGCTTTATTTGTTGTTGTTTGATAGTCGTTTTGTAGTCTTTCCTCATGCATGCATACAACGAATATACATTTTTCGTGCATTCAGATGTGTTCGTATGTTTTATATATTGATCGCAAAAATATATTCCTTGGGATATTTTGTGATGCATTTTGCAATGGCAATGGCGGTGGCATCGCAAAACAACAATTTTCAATTCTTTATATTTAATATATTCGGAGAGTAAATTAAAAAAAAATCAAACGCTATCATAGCAGCGATGCATTGAAATGAGGTGAGCTAGAATATAGTTAGGGAACAGAAGCCGTTTAAGTACTAGCTACTAACAAAAAAAATCACTCTGATGATAAGACAACACAACACACAGCATATTTTAATAATTAAACACACACATACACACACATACGAAAAATGATGATTGAATAAAGAAAGAATGAAAAGAGAGAGAGAGAGAGAGAGAGAGAGAGAAAAAATCATCTTGCGAATGAAAACTAATTTGAACACGAATATCTTTGGAATGGAAGAAACGCAATTTCAGACGATGTTTCCATGTTTCATCGAAATGTTTTCCCACAGTACGTTGAAAGTGAGAATTGATGTGATTTCACATAAATTAATAATAAAAAAACATAGAGAGAAAATAATAGAAAAGTAAAAAGAGCATCCATCCATTTACAATCCGATTGTTGAATGCACGAAACATCTTCAAAGGATTTTGGCAGGAGATGTTTTTTACTTGCCGCACTCACCATTATTTTGCAAAAGAATACGACAAAAGATTTTTACAAGACAATGTAATGAAAGGGTCAGAGAGAGAGAATCTGTTGTTATGCGGTGCTAGCGACAATGTTTACATTCGCACTTTTTGATGAGAGCGTAGACACAGCATACACCATATCGACTATGGCATAACATACACACACAGACACACAGCGAGAAATATGAATACCAGTACATTTATATAATTCAATTAAATTGGCATGAGATTAAAATCCTGAAGAGATAGAGCTAAGTTGAACGATAGTAATATCAACACTAAAACATGCAGGAGAAAAAAAATAATAACAACAACAACCAACATCGACAATGTGGAACGAGTGAAACGCCAACGAACAGTAACTGAATTTAATTAAATGGCGAAAGAACCAGTTCAGTGCGCGAAAGGCATCAAGAACGAGGTGAACGTGTGATCTATTGCACGAGAGTATTTACGTATATATACGACTGCCAAATGAAAACAGAATCCATTAAAATAGAGGAAATGAGATAGAAAGAGAAAGAGCTTCGAACTGTACGAAAATATAGAGAAGAAGAACAAAAAAAAAAAACATAACAACGCACACACAACAGACAAAACACACAAAGCAAAGGAAGTCTCAATGAAAGCGATAGGTGTCGAGAACGAGATGAAGCGAAAGTATTTTCCCGTAACCTTTGCACCTCGGTGCAATAGTTATGTGTTCGCTAGGTGTACACTTTTTTGGTGTGTGTGTGTGTGTGTCTTGTTTGATAGCGCCATGCTCTTTCTATATGTCCATGATACCTGTTCAATACAACTAATACACGCATTTCATTGCTCTTTATTCAATGACTGGCGGCTGTATAACCAGCCACACCATCAACAACAATACTCAAAACCAAACAGATATCACATTGATATTTGCTATACGATATATTTTTTTTTGGCACAGTCAAATTTTGTGATGTCGCGCCATCACGACAACAACAACAACAAAAGAATGAAAGCGTTTACGATAAAAAGCAATGTTGCAACAAGAAGAAAAAAAGTGAAAACTTTTTGTTCGACATCCGGAAAATGGTCCATATTATTCAGTTCAGCACGCGTTCAGTGTTTGTTTGGCATTGGTGAAAATCAATTGTATAGAAAAAAGAAACCGGATGTTAAATGAAATAAATTCAAAGTCTCAATTGAAAACATCTTAAACTCAATTAAACTGATTCAACTAGTTTTTTTGGATCATGCTTTTTTGGAGACATTGGCTGAATTTCTTCTAAATCGCCAACAAATTTAATATAAAAAAGGGAGACATATTTCATTATGAAGTCAGTGCATTTTTCTTTTGTCATTTATATTTTGAATTCACCCTTCCGGTTAGCTGTTGATATCATCAGTCGTGCCTTTTTCGGCTGGTTGGAAAGAAGATCTACGCATATATAGTGGTGCACATTCGCAACTTTATATGCGAAAATAAAACGCTAGTAGCGACGACGACAACAGGACACCGACTCAAATGAAGGAACTCAAGCAAATCATGCGCTTTAGAAATGTTTTGTTTAGTGATACACAGCAAACAGGAGCTTCTCCTTCTCTCTCTTTCACTTACTGATTGGTGAATATTTCTGTATATATGTGTGCATGTCTGTATGCGTGTATGCATGTGTTTCACATAATAAGTATATTGATTCAGTTTGTTCAGCGTGTTTTCTATATTGCAGTTGTAAAACTTTGGTGATGCTTTTTCACTTCTACTCGTTCAGTCGCATGAGACATATACATGCAAAAGACGAACGCGAATACACATACACATTCAAATACCAAACTGTGAATCCCCTGATGTAAATTTTGTTTCGGTACTGCGTGATACGGTGGAACGAATCGCATCTTATAAGAATATATAATATATACGCACATATACCGATATCATATACAATATCATCCTAAAATACACACATCTCATGCGTTTATAAAGTTTATGTGGTGTGTTGTGTTGTGGCTGCTATTGCCGCGCTTTCGTAGACATTTATTGTTTCTGATATCGTCGAGCCGCCGTTATTGTTTCCTCAATATTCTAACACACGTTAAATCTTATTCCTTCTATAAGCCTCCTGAGCATTCGTATGCACACGGAAACCCACATAAATACACATATAAGCAAGAATTGCAGGCCGCCAATGTGACTGATACGAATGCTTCGTTTTTATCGCGCGCGCTTCGTCTACAAATATGTTGTTTTTTTTCTCTCTCGTATATACAGTCTTGATGACTTTGGGCGCATTCACTCTTTGTGTCTCTCTCTATGTCTGTCTCTATTTCACAGTTTTTGTATGTATGTGCTTCGATTTTGTTGTTGTTGTTGTTATTGTATGCAGATATATGCGGTTTACTCCCGATTTCACCTTCACCGAATCAAACAATTTCATGATTGTGTGATGTGGTATATACATTTTGAATTAGTCAACGCAAATGTTGCCGCTAACGTTGCTCAAAAGCAATGTGAAAGAAAAGAACGGCATACGTCAAAAAAGAAACAGCAACAAAAACAATAATAATAACGAACAACATAACGAAGAGTTCTTCGGTTTAAGACATATTGGCTTGGCAACCGACACATGAATGTCAAACAAATACATGCACAAGATTCATTGACTCTTTCAAATACGGTCTGTTTATACCGAATATGCTTTCGATGATTGAATTCATTTGAAAACGAATACCAACCAATCTAGTGTTCTTTTGAAAATCTTAAATCCATGCAGAAAAAAAAACAATCACAATCAATTTGTATTGTACGACAGACACAGTATATACGGAGTGTTTTCGGCATTGACTCACCCGAAGTACACGCTGAACGCCGTGTTCCATCTATTTCTCAGGGCAATGAGAATAAACATACGCACACATCTGAGAGAGCGAGAAGCCCATTTCTGAATTTGACTTCGATGGAGTGACGTTTGTGTTTGTGCCCCCCGTGCATGTGATGCGGCAACTGATCAGCGGAGACGGCAGTGGTGTAAACGCGTTCAAAATCACAAACAGACAGTTACAATTTTGATGCAGACGCTATCGGTTTGAAAGAAGGAAATTCGTTTCGTTATCCTTGGTAGTGACAAAAATATATATATATATTTATCATCAAATCGCGGTGTACACATTGAGCGCGAAACATTTGATTTTGAAAAAACAAATATATGTGGCATTAGATTTCCTCAACGAATAAAGATAGCAACAACGGAGACGTACATATACACACACATATATACAACAAATGCAATAAACGAAAAAAGTATTAATCAAATTGTTCGAAAATAGGAATGCAAACAAAAGTAGCGCTCAAACGAAAAAAAAATCATCACAAAGAATGCAATCTGAATAATAAAAAAAATATTGATTTTTTAAAAGAGAAAACGTTAACGGTTAACACAACATATTCGATCTTTGAAATAAATTATACACAAACAAATATTATTCATTTAATAAAATAATGCATTGATATTGTGTCTAGTGCTATAGATGTAGAAAATATAATACATATACACATGTATACATATATTTAGTGTTGTTTTTTTTAAGAAGACGAAAAACAAATACACACTATTTGTACGGACGTAATTTCGCTTCCATTATCTAATTTAAAGTAATCCGAATCAATCAAGTGAATGGAATTTTTCTTACATGAGAGTGCAAGAGAAAAGGTGCAATATTATTCTAAGACAACTGTTTTTCATGTCTTGCCAACAGATGCTAATGAAATAAACATAACGTCTGCTCAATATAGAAATTAAAATATTTGTGACAGTTTATAATCGATTTGCGCCTTTCAATCAAAAACAACAACCAGGGAATCAATCTCTCAATATTTCGTAAGTTTATAATTCAGTTTTTTTTTAATGAAATTGATAAACAATTGTTTGATTGTTTATTTCAATTGACAATTTGGTTGATAGAGTCAAGTCCATGCAAAAGTGTTTGTGTATGTACACAATTCGGGAGAAACAAAATTGAACATGGTATAAGATAAACAACACTAAGTGAAATAGTTGGACTGATACGAACGTTGGTAAACATTTAAGAAGTTCCACTATTTGTTGTTTAACCTTTTGAAGCGAAAAAGAAGAATGCGATAAAAGCAAGCGTACCCATTAAGTATATGCAATTATGCATGCAACAAAATATAAAACCAAAGATATACGAATTGCATAAATGGTAGATCAGAATAGTTTTCGCAAACAAACATCCAATCTATCAATCACTGGTAAAAATTCGATGGAATTTACATAGAGTCACGCTGTTGCCTGAAAGAAAATTAACACTTACTAACCAATATCAAACAATGAAATTGAAGGGGATACTTCACCACAACGCAAATGGACTGCATACGCATTTGGACTGATTCATACTGGAAACCATGTACTATATAGCTATATATAAAAAAAATTGCACAAAAATAGACGTTACAAACGTTTTGAATTCATCGATTGAGTGTTATTCTGATTTCAATGTTAATATGCAAAATTGGCGTGAACTGTTGTGGCTACAAAAGTATTTACGCTAGTTTTGTATTGGTAATAAACATTGAGTGCATCATATTCTAGCCAATTGATTGGCGTCGTTTATTTTTACTAGTATCGCTAAAGTTGTTGTCTTTTTTTCCATCTTTTCTTTACTCGCTCACACACATTACTGCATGCGTAAAAGTATGTTGTATCGAATACTCGATTTACTTTACGTGGTTTAGTTCTTTGCGCAACACACATGAATATTGCGATGAATCATATTTACAACGGCCCGGTGTGTGTTTTCTCTTGTTCACGACGACGCAATTTGTTTCATCGCCCCAAGTCGGGTGTATGATCAACAATTCGAAAGAATACGATAAAAATAGATAAATTGCCGCTCAAAAATACACAACAAATGTGTGTGTTGCATTGCGAGAAAAAAAAACAACCAGCGTGAAATAAATACAACGCGTTTGCAAAACTTACAGTAATCATAGTTTTATTTTTGCATACAAAATATTATATATTTTGTTTTGGCGACTTCGAGTAAAAATATTAATAAGTCCAAATTGTAGACTAATCATCATCGTCACGATTTCAAATAAAAGCATAGCACATAACACACAATCGCATTTCTTTAGATAAATGCCGACCATGAGTGTAAACTTTATTATGACCAAAACAACGTCATTTAGAACGAAATATAAATGTATTCGAAAGCAAAATGCAAATATGTGCATATATGCGATGGCGGTAGCACAAAATAATAACAACAATTACATATAAATGATTAAAAAAAGAGTAATACGTTTACGTCGACGATGAAATGGCAACAACCCGTAATATGCTTGAGACATTTTTTCTCTTGGTATCTCTATCATTTTAATATTGGACGGCTGCTTTGCTCTTGCGACAATCGTACACTATAAATCGTTGATATATGATGCATAATATGCATGGTATTGTGTATATATATGTAACTATAGTTCGCGCGCGCTATTTCAACATTGAACTCTTGACAAAATCCAAGCCGCATACATGCATATGAAATCTCGTTTGTTTGTTACTGGGGGACAGAAGGAGAAGAAACCGAAAACGAAAATGAAGAAGACTATACATACACTCTGCGATTTTTCAGTTTCTATATATGTATACAACACGATGGAGAGCATACAACTGAAGCCAACCAGCCAGTATGTTGATTTGCGATCGTTGTCCCGAAAGGAGACCAACATGCATGCATGAAATGCTCGACGACGAAAAAAACCGTCCGTTTTGTGATCGCAACGGCGCGCACACATCTCGCTTCTCTCTCTTTTTCTGTTTGTCATTCCGTATTACAAGCGATGCGAATATTTTTCAGTGTTCATACTCCAAATGGTGTACACACATCCAGAATAGTGATAGCACAATAATTCACATAAAAGTACGAATAAAAAATTTCTATAAAAACTATGCATACATTATGCTGCGAGATAGTCTCCTCGGGCATTTCTAAGCAAATTGACCGAAATAACAAAAACACACACTGAATGAACTATTTTTGATCTTTGAATAACAGAATTATGTTTCATTAGTTTTCAAGTTAATGCAAGACACTTTAGTTTCGAAATACTTAAGCCAACGTAAGAACAGCAATATGGTTTTGGTTTTGGATTGACGCAATGTCACTTAAAATTAAAAAAATGAAATGTTGATTCTAACGTATTTTAAGGTTTTACGAGGAGAAACAAATATAAATAAATCTACTTGCACATGCCGCAGATGTGCAAGCTGCTGAATTGTTAAATCAAAAAAAAATCAAAGAAAATAAAACTAAATTGGAAAACCTCATGGCGAATTAATTCGATTTTTTTTATTCATCGAAACAGATGGTTTTTGGCAATGCAAACCCATCGACATATACCCATATTCAAATATTCTCACGGAAATGTGGCGAAAGGATATTCGAATATATGTTGATGTTATTCAACATGTTTTGATGTTTCGTCTAACGATCTATGGCGGACATGAATGGCAAACTCTTTTAAAAAAAACATTGGGAATTTATGCGAAGCGATCGTAAAAACCGTATGTATTTGCATCATATTCAGTTTAAAATGCCCATAAAAACACTGCAAAGTGAGATTTGCATTGCAATGAAAGCAAAATGAGATGCTAAAAAAAATTGGAGTTTCAATTGTGAGAACTGAATAAGCAAAGAAACTGCGCACTTAAAAACCACTCAAATCATTGAAATCCAAGTGGTTGTACACCGTTTCCGTGGTTATGTTTTTTTTTTTAATCTTTTTCTCGCAAGGCCAATAAAAATTGCTAATGTCTCTGGCACTCATTTCAATCGTCATAACGCAACCATAATATGGCATCATTGTGCTTAAACGTTATGGAAAAAATACACACAAACAGCTATAGAAATACACTCATACATTTCATATGTGATACCAACGAAATTTTTACTTATTGAGAAAAACATCTCTTAATTCAGTTGTGGGAATGTATGCATACACACAAAGCTAGCGAAATTGCTGAAAGCATGAGCTCAAGAGGCCATAGCATATTTCCAAAAAGGATTGAAATCGGCTCAAAACAGATAAATGAAATGCCAAGCAACGACTTTAGCCGAAAACTGAAATGAAAGATGATGAGCATTGATTCAAAAGAATGTGCTGAGTAGTTAGCAAATTTTAATTGTTCATCATTGTGCTTTGTCGACATTTAATTAGTGTAATTGGCGCTTAACACATACTTTCGACAAGTTATTTAAAAAATAATAATGGTATCTTCCTGTTTTTGCCTTGCAGTTTTTTTTTATTTCGACAGCTAATTCTTTAGCCACTCTCAATTGCTTTGAGTATTCTCGCTCTCTCTCTCTCTCTCTCGGTAAATCCATCGTTTTTTATCCCTTCAGGATTACAAATAAATTCATTCGTGTCCATTATTTCAATGGAGAAAGTCAAATTTCAAAGGGAATTCCATTTAAGGTGAAAACAATTGAAGTTATATGTAATTAAGAAGCGAAAAAAAAAATCTCCAATCCACTTGAATTCAAAGATTGCCCATAACTCCCCAAAGTTCCAAGAACCCCCCCAATTTTTATTTCACAATACCTCCTAAAAAATTGTCAGCTATGACTATGCAAAATTTTAGCACCCTTTGATAATTAATTCTCTATATACGCCCCTGAAGGTTTTAGACAAATTACTTTCACTCGGCATAAAAAAATGTAATAATCTAAAAAGAAACCAGTTATTAAAAGAAGTTAAATACATCCGTTACATGCGTTGGTCCTTCTACATAACCAATCAACCAAAGTGAATGTTATCATGTACATAGTACGCATTCAACAAACTGGTCTGAATAAATCACAACGGCTTCATTCATTTTTATTATTGCCCGAAATGTATGTCATATATGTGACACTCATTCACTTAACATGGCCAATTTGAGAAGAAAAAAAACGTGCCACGAGAGTTGATATAAACACCCCAATTTGAATGGATTATATTAGGTTGAATCTGGTGCTATTATTATGTTGGTCTCAATTTAAAATTGGTAATTTTAGGGACAAACCTATCAGCGATCCATTGCAACTGTTCGAATGAAATTTCTCCATGCTAACATATGTATATTAAAGCGCATTTGCTGTGGTTGAAATCCCAATTAATGTTGGTTGCTTTTTGTGTGTTTTTTTCGCTCTCTCTCTCTCTCTCTTTGTGTGTGTCGTATGACTATACATCCTTCCATTTTGTGCTTGCCGTGTTTTTTTTCTTATTTTTTAATGGATAAAAAATATTCGAAAAATGTGAATGTGCGCACACCGAAAATCCGCACAATCATCACACTGACACACTAAGCACTTAATTTAATAAATATTCAATTTATGGATACTTTGCAACGTGTTGGGAGTCAAATGAAAGTCAGTACCAGCACCTAATCAAAATAAGACGTCGTACGAATAAAACGAAAACTACAACAACGAGCGCAAAAAAAAACAACAACG
Source organism: Contarinia nasturtii (assembly GCF_009176525.2). Classification (NCBI taxonomy): domain Eukaryota; kingdom Metazoa; phylum Arthropoda; class Insecta; order Diptera; family Cecidomyiidae; genus Contarinia; species Contarinia nasturtii. The sequence continues at coordinate 9,145,488 of NW_022197544.1, forward strand.
ACGACGACAACGATGAATTCAACAAACCATAATCAAATAAAATGATTGTTTTTAGGTACACATTTTTCTGAAATTCACCATGTTTATTTTTCTGGCTTCCTTCTCTTGGTCTCGTTGCTCTCAATGTTGCTCTTTTTCTTTTTCTTCTCTATCTATCTCTTTCTCATTCATGTGTACGTACCTTCTTATTTTCTCTTTCTTTTTTCCAATTTATTTTCAAACATTTTGTTTGCTTATCTCGATTCGTTCAACATTACTACGACTTTGAAACTTTTAGTGTATGCTTTGCTCTTCTAATCCATTGGGTCATTGCATATATTGCGTTTGTACACTCTGGTGAAAACTGAATTGCGCCGCTCTTTGTCACGCTCTCAACACTTCGCCACACTTCTTGAGCGTTTTGTTATTTCTAGTTGGCCGATTGTTTTGAGTGTGCATTCATTTCATATGGTTTTCTTTTTAAAATTGTTTCGACTTTTTTTTTGTTCACCATCTTTCTAGAGCGTGATGCACTATTGCTGATTATCACGCAAAATTTAATGCTTTCATTCAATTCATGAATCTATTTATTTTTGTGAATCATTATTCGTTGTTGTTTTGCGTATGTGATCACGGCCATTGCTTGTGTTGCATGGTCTAGCCATACATACAGATTTTACCAGAGCCAACGTGTTTTTTTCTCTGTGCATCATCGATTACAATTTTAATGGTCGTTACCGTTGCAAATATAAATCTAAGCACATTTCAAGTAGAGACAACAACAAAGCGAAAGGAGCGAACAAAAAAAAAACACACACACAGAGAGACACAAAAACCATCATATAAATGGAAGACGGCTAAAAAACATGAACAAATAGCGCGCGCGCACACATCGCATCGTTGCATGAGGAAGAAAACAAACATATCTCATGTATGCTCTGGCACTTTTTGTACATGTGCAACTTTCTAACAACTTACATAATTTAAATAGTTTTTTTTTCTTCTTCTTCTCTCACTTGATAAAATATCTAACGGTTTTAATGGATGTCGACATTTTTGTGCTTTTTTTCGTTTGTTGTCAAAGTGTGGCCACATCGGCTTTAGAAAAGGCAGAAAATATTGCCATCCAAACTAATTTTTAACGAAATTCATGTATATGATTTCTTTCATGAATGGTCGAATTGAAAGGTTTCGAAGAATTTTTCGTTGTGTTCAATATAAATGTGTGAGAGAGAGGGAGAATTCTTTATAATTCGTCTAATCAGAACGAGTGATTTGCAATCAAAATGGAAAAACTTCGACCCATTAAACTGGTTAGAAAGTGTGCGATTATATTCACACGTCCAGATTAAAATTTATTATTACAATATTTTGTTTTCTTTCAACATTTTGCCGTTATCTACGTCGTTCATTTTTTTTTTGTGTGTTTTTGCGCTCGCCATTCGCGCCGAACAAGAAAAATGCTAAGCAGATCTACGTTTTCTGGTTTGAAAGTTTGGAACTGTGACATAAGAAACGCGACCAAGATTCAAAGACGACAGCATTTACATGAAAATGTATATTGAACTCTCAGAATAGTAGTAGATTGTATGATTTCAGTGTGTGTAGGATGAAATTTATTGTTTTTAATTACGTTTTGAGCAAGAAAAGGAAGAAGAAAACAACACTCGTGTGAGTGTGTACAAAAAAATATATCTGAAGATTGTCGCACTGGCTGAGCGGTGCACAACTTTTTGCTAGTCGGCCTTCGCCGATTTTAATTAAAGTAATAAATTTCTCAAAATGAGATAAAACAACTCAACAAATTAATTTAAGTAAATATTGCTTTTCTTTTTCGCCAACTAATGGCGTCGATCTAAAAATAATATGCAAAAAAAAAAACGCTGAACGAAGTAAAACAAATTTTTAATTCGGTTTATAACTCATGACTAAATTAAATTTTCTCTCGTCTTTTGCAGAGCTCACGCGGAAGAAAGGTAAATTCTGGAGCCGCCGTATCGCCTCGAGCTCAGCCAAGTACTACTTCATCGATCAGTCCTGCACCAGCAGCTGTACCACATCCATCTCCAAACACTGCTCGTAAGTATATTCCATATTTTTCTATATTATCGTTTCGTTGCATCTCAACTCTCATATCATTTACTTTATCTTGTTAAAAGCATCAATGATTTTTGATTGACTCTAAGTTGAACATTTTTTTTCCTCTTCAATTTGAAATATTTTTTTTACGTTAAATTGTTACAGCAACCGCAACAACTTTAGTGTCCAGCAACGGAACACCAACCTCAAGTGCTCCGCCGCAAGTGACTACACCACAATATCCTCAACAGCATCAGGCAGTGATATCACCACAAGTTCCACCAACTACGACAGGTAAGCACATACGATTCTAACGACACATTTTATTTGGTATTTGGTATTTCGTGCTTTTGTGTACTTGGCAACAAATGATCATTTCATCCGAAAATTTGCCAATTAGAATGTCTGGAGTATGAACGTCAAGTGTTCAATTAAAAACTTTGTATGACTGAATCTCCTTTTCTCTTTCTCTCTCTCTCGTACTGTACGCTCTGTATCGTTTATCATTTCAGGCTTAGAGCAACACTCACATCCTTCGCATCCACAACAATCAGCTCAACAGCATCACATTCAACAAGCTCAACAGCCACAACAACAAGCAGCTCAACCTAGTCAAATGAAGGAAGCACAACAACAACCTATGGTAAGTTGCTTTCATTTTATATATAGCATACGGTTTTTTTTTGTTCCTTCTTCATAATTTCTCTCTATCTCTATTCATCGACTGTTTTATTCCATGCAAAGCTCTCGCATTGCACGAATTTCGAGTCGTTTTGTGAAAACACTTCAAACGGAACTCTTGAATTCCAACCGGCATAAGTGATTTTCTCAGAGAAACAAGAGCCAAATGAGTACATTTAAAATTAGACGATATATAATTTCATGTGTGTATGCGCTTGGTTTAGTTTTTCATACATTTGTTGATATGATATACGAATTTGGTCATGAGAAAAAGAAAATTTTCATATTTAAATATACATGGAAAATCAAAAATAAACTTGCACATACACACGAATAATAATACAGTTGATGAAACATTCTTATTGCCACATGGTTCACATTCAATTTTATTTTGTTGAATTTTCAATTAAACTACGAAAAAGGGCAAGGAACTTTACATCGATGTGATGTTTTGCATTGATGCTGACTGGCATTGGCATTCAGTCCAATTAATTTTGTCGATGCACAATTTCGATTTCAAGATTACATCTCAGTTAATGGATTAACAACAGAAAAGAAAAGTTAAAAAACGGGACGAAAAATATATATTCCAAGCGTTCAGAAAGACATACATTTATGCGAGCAATTGAATGATGCTTGCATCATTTGATGTGCATCGCTAGTGCTTTCGTTGTGCGTTCGGAGCACTTCGTGCGCTGCCGAAGATCCGAATGTATGGCGACAGCACAATCGATGCGCATCAAATGATGCAAGCATCATTCAATTGCTCGCATAAATGTATGTCTTTCTGAACGCTTGATATATTCATTTTGAATATTTTGAATTGCATGTGTCCACCCTCTAGTCTCTCAATCTCTCACTTGGTCGTTTTCTTTCTGGGACAAATTTAACATCAATATCGTCAAATACTACGTATTCTTTCATTTTTTTTTAACCCAAACCAACCAAGTTCCAGTTTACTCATTCCATTTAAATTGACGCCACATATAACTACACCCAGGCTAATGTGTACTATGTTTCAAATTTCATTTCAACTTGATCGTATATGCCAAGCAACCATATCTCTGTCGCTGTCATTCTACAAAACAACACACAATGCTGGAACGTTGTGGCAATTGGTGCCCGCATCACATCACCTCTTGTTCCCTCTCTTGTTCCCAGTCATTTTCTCTCTTTAGATTTTCCAATTTTCCCATTCCATCGATATAGCTTAATATATGTTTTGAGAGGTTTGAGACACCTTCCCTTCGTTTCACCATTTGCTCCCGTGTATTGTGTCGATTTTCATTTTAACGACAATATTTTATGTATACATACTGAAGAGTATATAAAACGGCCGTGATGGCATGGTATAGCATCAGCAGCAGCAGCCACAACCAAAGTTTCATTTATTGATAAATGTTCCGAGTTCCCTCTATGCTTTTGGTTGCATGATTTAACTGAAATGCTCGCAATACAGAAATAATTTTCTTCCAATAAAGAAGTGTGTGTATATTTATCACATAAATGCATCGATAGATGCATCATGTTTACTTTTTCATACATTTTCGATGCAATATGCAGCATTCGATCTTCGAAGACACACCCAAAACCGATAAACTACGTAAATGACAAAAATATATATCTATCACACTTAAAATTGCACAAACTGATTACCATTTCTCATAATTTTTCGAGCATTTTTTTCTTCTTTTACTTTTTGTGTGGTGTTCATTATTTGAATGATTTGACACAGAGAATACCATTGGAATTCAAATTCTTTTGCAACGTTGTACAAAAATTTAAATTAGTTTTACTCAATTACAATCGTCGTCTATTAATTAATCGTATTTTATTTTGTAATATTACGCCACGTACCCGATTGTATCGAGCGAAAATTGAAATGTAAAGTGATAAAGCTGTTGACAACTGAAATTCATGCTCGCTCTATGTATGTACGGAACATGGGTTATTTTTCGGTCTATGTAGATTGACGATGACGTTTGGCCATTCTGCCGATGTCGATGCTTTTATCCAAGGCACACACATACACAAAACTTTTGCAAAACATAATTAGTGAAAATTAATGCGTTCGAATAAATCACTCTTATGAATAGAGCAAAAACAAAACAGTGGTGCGCTTGTCGTATATCTATATCTCTTGTTTGCCATTCATCGGGATGATGGTGGGTCCATTTCAAGAACACGGCAGGGGATCGAATACACACAGCATATATCAACTCAAGCCCAGAAATAGCATTAAATTTTAAAGCCAAAGACTTCTACGGCTGAACACAAAACACACACATACACACACACTTACTCACACCCTCTCGCACACCAATCGGGCAAAAGAAAAACTGAAAATTCATTCATATTTGGTTTATGCATGAAAAATGTGCAAAGACGAAAACGTCAGCTATCAAACAAGAGCGAATATTTATTAGGTTTCATTCAACTCTTTCGGTTCGTTTTCAATCGGTGTTTGTGTACGTGTGTTGGTCAACGATGCCATAGTCCGTTGCTTTTGCTATTGTGTTCTCTCAGATATATAATTTTTTGTGTTCATTCTCTCTATTTACCGAAGCAAACCAAGCCAAGCCAAAGAAAAGGCGTAGCAATGTATGCATCGCTATTTTCAAGCAAACACGCATTATATTTTGCATATGATAAATGAATGTTATTCTGTTATTACCGAAACGCTTAGGTATAACAGTGGCAAACCGGGTAACTGGCGACATAAACGCTGGTAAACAGTAGAAAATTCGGTTTTTGTGCATACCATTCATGGTGGCTAACTTTATACAAATGTTGTGATCGGTGCGTGAAGTGGACATTATTTTGCTAAAGCCAACCAATATTATTGCAAATCAGCTAAAAATTACATAGCAAAAACAATCCTACTAACGAATAATAAACATAGAGAGGCAACCATCAGATCCACCGTAGAAAAGTTTAAACAACAACAAAAAATAATTCAAAAAGAGTGTAAGAGACGAGCACACACGAAACACATACGCATCCTTCGTATCCGTATGCATTAATATATACGGCGAGAGTTGATTCATGTAAATGGTGAAAATGTTGATTACAAGCCGTGTGTACAGACACACACACACGGCATCGGGCCATTTTCCTTTGCCATAGCGAGACATTGAAATACGATAGTATAGCATTCTGAAATGCCTAAAAAATATATGACAGAAATACGGACCTTGTATGTAACATGATGGCCGTTGGTATGTGGCTTTCCTATCATAACCGTTCCGCTGCCATTGTCGCCGTCGCATTTGCTCAACTACTGCTGATGCTCTGATGCCGCTGTAAATATATTTACAAAAGAAATGGAGAGAAAATGAAAGCCGAGAGATAAAGTGACAGGACAAACACCATACGCCATACACCACCAGCAATGGCAATGTGCTTATACATAAGCGCATGCCATAATATAAGTTTTGATAATAATAATTTATGTTCTAATAATAATTTAATATAAATTTATGATGCTTTTAACGGAAAACTTTATGCTTTTTCTCTTGCTCTCGCCTCTGTTCGTCTCGTTTTTGTTCCCGCATTTTTTTATGTACATGAATGTGCTTGTGCTCGTGTGTATGTGTGTGTATATATGTACGTATCGCTTGAATACGAGGGTACGACGTCGATGATGGGGATGTTGGTTGTTATTTTTCTTGGTTGTCAGTATTTCGTAGGTCCGTCGATGTTTCGATCCCAAACTTCATAAAATTGGCGGTACCAACCTCGAACCATCTCTCTTGGTTGAGAAGTTTGTTACTTACCAGCAACATTATAATATTGAACAGGGAGCTGTGTAATGTGTATGTATAATATATATAGTTATCGTCTAGGGGAATTTATCTGTTCGCGAATATATATTATTTGATGGTACATATACTATGCATATTTTACAAATAATGCATTGAATGTACGTATCTTGCGAATATTTTTCGAATATTCGCAGTGAATATACGCAAAATATACGCAATATTCACAGTGTTTTGATTGAGATAAAAACCCCTAGGTTATCGTCCATTTGCAATTGAACTTAAGTCCATTTACGGAAAATTTGCTCGAAATATTCGCTGATGGTGATATTCCCATCACTTCGCAGCAGACATACTTTTCTAACAGGCCGGCATATCTAAAAATTTGTCTATGGTAATATTTCGAATTCACCAGCTTTAATGGCATGCATATATATTTAATCAGGGAAACGTTTGATCGTAGATGATTTTATACACAAATTTGGTAGAAACTTTTATATAAGTCGCAAATTGCGTACGATGCTTCAATAATTTAAATAATCCATTTTACACAAGCGTTAAAAATTCTCAGCATAATAATTATACATACAAACATTTCAATTAAATATTTTATCATCCATTGAATTGTAGCATTTTCACAGCGAAACAGAAAACGTCCGCACTTTCGAGATATATATATACGTGTGAAAACGCAAGCATTTTCAAACACATACGCAAACACGGCATGTATCATCACCGTACATACAACATACAGAGGCAACCGATTTCAATTGACACTCTTCGCCGGCAAGTCGAAATAAAAAAAATTCATTAAGTGGTTGTTAGTTTGGTTGGGATCGGGATGCTGCGTTTGTACAATGATGCGAGCTATAGATCGAAACCGATTTAAATTATTTTCTAAATTGCAAAATTGCAAGTACACCTCATATACATATATATATAGATATATAGCGGCAAACAAGGGATATTGTTTTTGACTCCGGCCAATCAACTGTTTTAGAAATATTTTGCATAAACGCATTAACATGTTAATTTTCTTTGCAAAAGCTTCGTCATTCATTTTTCCCAAACGAAAATGGAATTAATGTAATTTCCATCTTGACATGACATTTTCTGGTTTTGCTGTGGTTATGGTCGGTACACCAATCCGATTTCAACCGATATTTGCTCGGTTCTTTATTCCGATTAAATATTCAATTTTTCGGTAGCATTATCATTTCAGGTGCGTCATCATACTCTATTATGTGCACATTTACGATCCATTATCATTCTCATTAGACGCACATTTCAAACTTAAGTTTTCACATACTACTCTCTTTGCCATTCTAGATCTCAAAAATTTATTCGAACGATCCATATGGAAAATGTGACAAGCATTCTCGTTCATTGGCTTTCTGGCATACAATAACTCATGACGGTGTTTTGCTTTGACCTGCACTCAAACTTTACAAGCAATTCGAGAGATTTTGATGTCGAAAATCAATAGCAAAATATATAACTATGGTGTAAGATTGACCCTTTTTTGGTGATGAATTGTGCGTAACTATTGGTTCTTACTAGGTTCTTTAAACTTTACCAGCTTTTATGCACTTGTTATTGGCCTTTTTGGTTGCACGTTGCATATGTTAAAGTAAACTTTTAATGTTTTTGAGCTTAAATTTTTTTCTTTTGATTAATAAGCTCTTTCTAAGATGAGAAACACTTTCAATACATTTTCTGCTCTCCTCGTAGCATTTGTGTGTGTGTACAATTTCAAAAATGCAAATGTTTAACTTGTCGCTTGCATGAAAATTGCATGAAGCATATGTCAACTTCAGAATTTTAGTTTCAGTAATATTTTTATTTTAAAAAAACACAAAAAATGGTTGATGGGCCGTTTTTGCACCGGCTCATTCACACCGCATAATGTTCAACGTCTTGATGAATTTTTGTGCCAAAACATAAAAAAATACGTCTCAATGCCGATGTGCGGTAATGACAATGCATAAATGGAATGCGGGCAAATTGTAAACATGGTGAACATTTTTCAATTGCGAAGGAGTGAGAAAAACGAAATTTTTCCTCATCGCACGCTGGTGTTGTGTGTTGTTGTTATTTTTTTTTTTTTCACTTTTATGTTGACGTATATTTTTTTATTCGATTTTTTCTTTCAAGCATTTCACGGTCCCATACTCATTCTTTCAAGTCAAAAGCGTTCATCAAACCGATGGCACGCTGTCGACCATTCTCAATCCACAAGCATTTGTTATTCACGAAGTCTCATATATCACATGTGTATGTTTGAGTGTGTGTGTGACGAGAATAAGAGAGAATGAGAGAGTGAGTGCATACCGCACATCACACATCAACCAACCCACATCTCGTCCCGCGCGGATCCCCATATGTACGTTACACCAATAACACCAACGTGCTGCATGGAAAAAGCAAGAAGCATGAGAACACAAAACACAAATTATGTATATGAAAATTTGCTAGCATTATAAATGTTGTATATTTTGCGCTTGCATTATGATTGGAAACTGGTTGCTGTATGAATCAGACGGAAAAACATGAACATGAATCAGACGGAAAAACTAATTTATTTATTTTCAACATATATTTTTTGGTTTTTCGTTGTTTTTGATGTTGTTCCGTTGAATTCGGTTCGAATCGGTTCTGTCGTGTGTGCGTGTGTCTGTACACCGAAAACTGCTGAAGTCGATCTATTTACGGTCGTTTTTGCCCTTGTCAAAAACATTTCTACTCGTTTGCGGATGTGTTTGTTCGCTTCTCGCAATCTTGATTAATTCGAGCTTAATTGAAGAAGTATGAGTATGTTTGCCAGACAGTCAAACCTGTCAAAAAGTTGGTCCGTATTGCGCGCGCGAACAATTCTCCGCTCGTTTGTGTGTGTGTTGTAAATTGCCGTGAACCGGTTTGTGAACCCAAACTATTTGCGAAATCCGATTTGAGAGGGCAAGCGCCTCGGCCAGTGGTACCAAACATTATTGCAATCTATTTTTTTCGCCACTCAAAATATATCAGTTTTTTACTTTTTCATAAATTGCATAAATCGAGTGTTAATTTTTCATTTTCTACGCTTTTTCGAATTGATGTGAAAGAGAAGACAAGAGTAACAAATCCAATGACAAAACTGACATAATTTTTGAATCTCCGTACAACACAAATTCAACCAAGAATTTACATACTTAATAAATACATAATAAATTTCGGGGAGGTTTCACAATTTATAGCGTCAAAAAAGAAACATTGTGTGATTTATTTGCTGAATATGGAAGTTTTTTTTCCTTTACTCATTACGTACATGTAATGAAAAGAAGTAATTTCACAAAAATGTAAGCATAGCAGTGTGAGGTCGATTTTCGAAGACTTTACGTCTTGTAATTCTTGCAATAATTTTGGAATTCACCATACACATTCACCTCGATTCGATTTTGGCGAAAGCAAACCACACTTACATTTCGAAAATTTTTACAACATTTTTGCAAATATATTGTTTCATTAATTTGATGTGATTTTATCCATGGAATGTATTATAATTAAAATTCCAATTGAGAAACATTGCATACCATTTCATTATCGCCATTTCTCATTTCGGTGCGTTGCCATCTAAGACATTGCCTCTTGCCTTACATGCACGGCACACTCACGTAATAAAAATAATAATTATTATTATGATAATATACATAGTATGGAAGCGCATGCTATTTCAGTCTTCTTCTTCTTCTTCTTCTTTTTTTTCATTCATTTGCAAGCTTCCCTCGGATGTGATATTTCAAAAATGATTTGCAATTCAAATGAGGCTTCATTTTGAAATGTGATTTATAGGCATTGCGCTGTGATGTCGAGCCTACGAAAATTATTTTAAAAGGATCGAGGCGTTTTATTTTTGGCATCGTAGTTCAGTGATCACACATACACATCCACATACACACATACACACATACACACTAAAACACTAAAACTTTCAATTGAAAATTCAAAATTGAATTACTCGTGAACCAAACACAATATAAATATATAGATATATATACATATTCACAATGTTATTCGAGCGTATTCAGTGTTTATGTGTGGTCGCCGAACAATAGACTTTTGATAACAATAATGCAGAATATCTACGAATAATTAAATAATGAGACGTGGAATGTACGGTATATAGAAAATTGTACAATAACAACAACAACGATAAAAAGATGCACGCTCTGTGAAATAGCATTAATTTACAGTAAATTAACGCTCTCCATAATTCCGAAACAATATGCAAGTCCGAAAAGTTGCAGCTCGGCCAAGCAAACGAACGAAGCAGAAGATGGCAAGGAGCAAACTAGTGTATTTTATACATAACATAGCATATATAAATTTTGTGTACATTGTATTGTACAAACATGCACATACAGGAGATGCAAAGAAAAAAATAATAATCAAGTGAAAATTTTAAAACAACAACAACAACAGGGAAATATTCGCATTTGCTTGCAATAATTGGTTTCCTTCGAACACGTTTTATGTATGCGCACAAAATGTAACTTCGTTGTGCTTTTCTATGAAAATCAACATCAACTATATACAACGGGCTAAGCAGATATATATATTTTTTTAGTGTGGTACGATTCAGTGAAGATCTCTAATACAGTAGCTTTTTAAAATGAAATCTGTCACACTAACGCTCTCACTTTATCTTTTGGCGAACTAAACAGAATAAAGTTTGATATAAAAGTAAAGTCTCCATCAGGATATTTTATACAGCCGGTGTCAAGATCTATAAAACTGTTAATAGAATCTGCCATTTTTACGCAATTTTGCGATGTGATTGCGAGATTAAGAATATAAATAAAATAGATGAACGGAATAAACGAACTTGACAGAACAAAATAATTCGTACGAGTGTATGACAAGTATGTAAGAGAACAATAACATTACGTTTTGTATCTATCTGTCAAATGTCACACTCACACTTATAAGTTTACGTGTGGAGATTTTAACAATATCATTTCTACAAGATCTACACACTCTACACCCGAGGCTTTTTAAGTTAAATTAAAACGCATATAAATTTATTTTTTTAAACAGAAATTATCTAATGCTAATTGTGCTAACTTCATTTTCAAAACAAAAAAATGAAACAATTTATTAAATTATTTTTCAACAATTTTTGGAATAACATATGCGCTCATTCTCAAACTTGTGAAATAATATCCCATTCTATATATAGATGGCACTGTCTATACGAAGTTCGGCAAACAAAGCATTACGCTTATTGAGCGCATTACACCTCTTATTCAGTGTGTTGTTTCAAGAAAACGATACAATTTTGCAAAATATTTCGATTATGCGGAAAACTTGTATCTCTCTTTTTTTTCAAAAGCGTAACTTTATTTTATTTTTGCTTAAATCTAGTTACAAGATATTTTTTATGAACTAGTTCTAATGAGAATGTTGATGTTTGCTCGCAAACTTTTTGGTCCGGTATTTATTAATTTAATGTGTTAGTTTTTAATAAATACGGGAAAAGAAAAGGAAAAAACCGTAACTATATCTACTGGTGTGTGATTTAGGCTATGTTGCCCGATCTGATTGTATCTCTCTTTCATCTCATAGCCATTGTCTCGTTCTCCTATCGCCACCCCTTGCTTCTTGCCACCATAAAAAAGCCATGAAGTGAACGCGAGAGTCCAAATGAAAAATGGAATTTTCTCCTCTCTTTTTCGTCTTTTTAGCTTTTGAAAAATGATTGAAATTCAATTGCAAATAGACTGATTGCCTCTTGAAAATGGAAGTAATTTACGGAAAGCCCGATTTTCGCACCACTCCAAGCATTTACAACTGTATATAGATATACATGTGACGCGTATGTTCCAGATACAAGAATAAATACTCGACGGGTCCATATATATATATAGATATAGATTTATTTAAAATGTATGTGTACTTTAATATTACCATTTTACCGACTAAATTTGTTTTGCTTTCCTTCTCTGTTTGGCCTCTTATCTGGCCGTACCATGCTTTTCTTTTCGTCGACTATTTTCCTCTCTGTATTTCTCTCTGTTGTCGTCATTCTTCTCCGGCTTTTTCGCTAAAACTCGCACTAAATATATGCTGCTGGTGGTGTTGTTGTTGTTGTTGCCGCTTAAAAATATCTCCACAACGTATATAGAAATGAGCATTGGTATGAGCACATAAGTAAATATTCTATGTTGGTTTCCATCGTCGTCGTCGTCGTACTCGTTCATTCCGCTTATTCGTTCGTAATTTTCATATAGAATTTAAAGCTTTATTTTCAGGAAGCATTGATTCCCACTTTCTCTCTCTTACTCATTTCGTCTTATGCCCGTTTGTGTACAATTTTGGTCTCGTTTTTGCTTTCCATGTGCATGGAATAATACCACCACCAGTTAGACGTTGAACATTGACTGAAATCGTTTGAATGTACATAAGCATCCAGTAGTGCTATATCTGAAAAATGATGGAAATCGGGGGACACGGGAGAAAGAGAGATTCAGAGAACATCTTTACATAATATATGCCATTAATAATGTGCAAAAATACAAAATTTATACACCTAAAAACATAAATAAAAGCATAGCACACCATACACACATGTATATTGCACATATAAAATAAAATACACGTACACACAAATGCGATATCATGATAATGCCAACCGAATATGCTATCTCTTTTTGTACACCAAAAGAATATATATACTAGAAAATATCACAACAATTCCAAACGAAACATAGTGCATTTGTGTGAGTGTGTGTGTGTGTGTGTCGTACCGCTCATACGTTTGTTTGCTTAAAGCCTGCCAGCCAGCCACATTCTCCACGTTAAAACAACAAAAACACGGAAGAAAAATTGTTTTAGAAGAGGCCGAGAGCACAACACTGCTTATACATTGACTGTATTGTCTAGTGTGATATGTACATATAATGCTTTTTTTTATACATAGCTATAGCCAACTCAATTTTCTATGTACGTACTTGCATTGCATACAAACCAAAAAAGAAACAGCGGCCAGTCTACGTGTGTTGTTACTTATTCGTATGCGATCACGGAGATGCAACTCACCGAGTATGTTGATTTTGTTGCACGGCATTTGCTTTTACTTTCTTCAACAGAAAATTCACATATTTTTGCAACAGAACACAAACACACACACAAACACACACACATGCACCCGAGCACTTGTTTGCTACAAAGTTTATGTTATGCGCTCGAAGATTCGCTAGTGTGTGTTCGAATAATCACATTTTCGATATTTATTTTAAATAAGAGCAAAGAGAAATTCTTTCAGTTTTCCGTCTCTCTTAAAATACCGGAGTATCGACTCAAAGTAAATAAAATTGCAATGAGGCAAAGATTGAAGTATGGCAAACGCATGTGGTGCATATATCTATAGATATAAACACACATACACACTCATTGAAAAAATATCAAATTATTTTCCCCAGAGCGATCTTTTACGACTGAGCTTTCAACCAGGCTGTGTATTCTGTATAATTTCAGCAGGCACTGCTATTTCTAGCACGATAGCTAT
>NW_022197544.1:9189530-9215438 GCF_009176525.2 Contarinia nasturtii
GACACAGATTAAATAAATCCGAAAACAGAACAATTGAAATAGACAGAGAGAGAGACAGACAGACATACGAATGAAATAATAGGTAATGCTTTAGAAGTTTCCACAGATGATAACGTTTGTTCGTTCATTTAGAATGTATTATCAAAAGATTTAATAGTTTAAAAAATACTATTCATGGTAATATTTTATCTGAGATATTGAAATGACAGCCACTTGCCAATGTTATTGATTTTCACTTACATTTATGAAAATTAAAAAAAAAGGGAGAAACAAATACATTTAGAACACAAATTCTTTTCAATTCCGAAATTTCGTCAAAGTATGTGTTTGGTTGTGAAATAGCCAAGAATGCATTTTGGTTATCTCGTATGTTTCAACACGTAATTGCGTCATTACTTTTTTTTCGCTTTAACTCGGTAGTTAATTTTGACATTAATTTTTTGAAAATATCATTTTTCGGATTTTTTTTTCTTTTGTATATTTTCATGTTCAGTATAAATTTAGATTTTTCTGAGTTTTTTTTATCCCTTACATATACTATTATTATTATAAACTATTGAAGAAAATTAAAATGTGAAAGTGAACGGAGACAATAAGGAAGTGAATACAGTTTTGTTCCTAGTTTGTTGTTGGACTATCGGTGCCCGATCCACCAGATGCCGAACCGCTGCCACTGTTTTCCGTTCGAATTTCTTTCACTGTGCTGGCTGTATCACTGATGATTCCAATCTTAACGGATGGACCTTTTTTCGTGTTTTTTGATAATTGAGCTACTTCCTTCAGTAAACTGGACACTTTTTTATTGAGCACATCAATTTTGGCTTCATAAAATTTTTCCGTTTCTTTCATTTTGTTGCGCATCTCATTTTCGCTGGTGAAATTTTTACTTTTCAATTCGGTCATCAATTTATCTTTGGCCAATAGATCCCGATCTTTTTGTGCCAAACGCTTTTGTAAGCTTGCAATTTGTTCTTTTAATTGTGTCATTGCCACAACATGATCAGAACTATTTGGATCGATTGATACGCCACTGTTTCGTGGAATTTTCTCCGGTATTTCCGGCAGTACCTGCTTTGATGAATCACTTCGCTGTATCTTTTTATGATTCTCTTTGATTTGTTGCTGTTGTTGATTCTGTTGCGGTACCGGTTGCTTGTCCGTACTTGGACGCTTTTTGGTTAATCGATTGTCCGTTTCGACTTGACGAGCCTTGGCTAGGGCACGTTTAAATGATAATGTACAAAGCCAGCACAATAATTTTCCATCAATCTAATAATAAAAAAGAAAAGAAAAATATTAAATTAGTAAAAAAATACAGCTAAAACTTATTGTACACACATAAAAAAGGAAATCTACAAAAAGTCTAAAGAAAAGTGTTTGTCATTTTTTTTCTCGTCACGCTTGAATAAATGTTGTATTGCCCATTGTACGTTATTTGCAACACTATACACTGAGTAGCAGTTAAAACTGAGAAATATGATAAGAATTTCCATATTCAAAATCAATTTAATTCATAGGATACTATCATTAAAATAAACAAATAAAATTTCGGCAGAATATCGACGATATTTGAAAATCATGTTTTGGATTTTGTTTTGTCTTGATTCATTTTCATTCAGTTGCTTTAAAACAACAAGAAATTGAACTTAAGCGGAATGAAGAAGGAAAACTGTGAACACACATACGAACATTAAATGAATTTCATTTTGTCTGATCTTGACAGATTATTTTTTAAAATTTAAATAAACATTGATTTTGTTTGTTTAAGACACTGTCGAATTTTTACTTATTAAATAAATTCTTATGCTATCAGCACAAAGAACACGCAAACTTCGCATACTGTCTACTTAATTTCTTGCTGTCCAACAACAGCAAGTGCATAATCAAAAACAATTTGAAATGCGAGAGTCGACCGAATTCGTTAATTACAAAATCAACATACTCAGTTTACTCGTTGCTCATATTATCTTTATAAACAAACGATTACGAATAAATGGATGTATTTTCGATTCTTTGATTGAATCAATCACAGACTTTTAACTAACTTACTGTTTATGATTCAAATAAATATCAAACTTTTATCTGAGTTTCGGCTTTTTTTGGTTATAAATATGCGCATTTTGTTCTTTTTGTAATATGCTTGAATGAATCACATTTGGTACGTACTCATTATATTAAAATCTACGACACATTTTTTCAGCTATCATATTTCGTCCATAGACAATAGTCTATATTAAACTACTAAGGATTGGTATAATTCTGAAACATGACATGACATTCTTGTTTGAATTAAAATCAATTAATTCTTTGATATTAATTGGTGCAATTTTGATGGATTTTTGAGTTTATAGATCGCATTAGTTCGATTATGCAGATAAATAATTTATTGAACATCTTGTCTGAGTTCATAATACGTAATAAGCATTGCGACTATCATTTGTTTACAATAAAATTGCATATGGAAAAAGTGAAAATTTCCTGACCTATTCATTAAAATATATGGATTACAAAGAGTGCCGTCACTATAGGATTTTTTTGTATGTGTGTGTGTCTGTAGAAGGAATCAAATTGCGTATGAAATATTCTTAAGCATTACATTGAATTTCTTTGCTGAATTGCACGTCACCACATACTATGAATACATTACTGAGTTTTGTGCAGGTGAAAATCACGCAACCAAGTCGTTATTTTATAAATCGGTTATTCTACACATAATTTTCTTTACAATAATTTCGTTCGATATATAACAATATATATTAGGGTGGGTCAATTTGTAGGGGGCCGAAAAAATCTTCAAGTGCTCTTCGCGATTCTGGTTCTATGGGTCATAACAAGCATTTTGCCCAAGGAACCATATGTCTAAAATGAATTTTGAGTCTGCCAAATTTTCTAGATAGATTTCTTCCAAAATATTTAAAAATCGACTTAGATATTGCATGAAATGCAAAAAAAAAAAAATATTTTTTCTCTAGCCAAATGTGTATGCGGGGATTTTTGGGGTCGAGGAATCCATTTCTGATATTTATTTTGCCATATAATAACGTTTTGATACGATTTCCATACAAAAACTGGCAAAAATGGTCGTTTTCTTCTTTTTTTTCCATTTTTTTTTTGGTGATGTCGATTTTTTCATCGGATCAAAAAATTATGTTCTACAAAGTTGTTCAGAATGATGAGAGAAATTTTTTGGGTCAGTTGCCCTTCAACTCCCCCCACCCCCTAGGGGGTCAGGGATCATAACCCCTTAACCCCTGATTTTTTTAACCTGAAACTCAAAAATTCTGCTTCAGCATGCCAAAAAACCTTTAGAAAGTGTTTTTTCAAGATGCCCTTCGAGCCAATTTTCACAAAATAGTCTCATAGTATTTGGCCCCAAATGAGGGGATCTTACTTTTTGTAAAGGTTTTTTGGCATGCTGGAGCCGAATTTTTGGGTTTCAGGTCAAAAAAATCAGGGGTTAAGGGATTATGACCCAAAAAATTTCTCTCATCATTCTGAACAACTTTGTAGAACATAATTTTTTGATCCGATGAGAAAATCGACATCACCGAAAAAAAATTGGAAACAAAAGTAAAAAACGACCATTCTTCGACCCCAAAAACCCCATTTGGCTAGAGAAAAAATAATGTTTTTTTGCATTTTTAATGTAATATCTAAGTCGATTTTTAAATATTTTGGAAAAAATCTATCTAGAAAAATTGGCAGACTCGAAATTTATTTTAGACATATGGTTCCTTGGGCAAAAATGCTTGTTATGACCCATGGAAACAAAATCGCGATGAGCCTTCGATGCAAAAAAATTGACCCACCCTAATATATATATATATAGCACTTTAACAATAACATGACATACATAAATGAGATCATTTGCTTAAGGAGAACTTTTTATGTTTAACAATAAAATTTAGTGAATGAAAATGTTGTGCAACATAAACAAAAGAGCAACTCTTTTTTACAATAAACAATTGTCACATAATTATGGTAAATTCTTATCTAATTTCTCAGTTTCGGTTCTGCACGTACATATATTCCTATATCATTCGAAATGATCACAAATTGCAATTAATGACAATTGTTTGAAGCTTTGATTCTCAGTCAATTGAATCAATCACTGTGCATTTGTGTGTGTTGTTGACAAATAACATTATCTCTGGAACGGTTGCAGAGTTCCGTTGGTTGTTGCTTAACATGATGCATCTCGATGGCGCGTCGAATTTATTTTCGAGTGCAATAACACTTTCGTTTTTTTTTCCATACAATGGACAATATTTAGTATATAAGTCACTCTGAGTGTTTGTGTGTGTCAAGCGGCTCGTCAAATATTCTATCCTGCGTTTAAATTCGTGTGCTCGAAGTTGGAAACGAACCTTTTTATTTTCATCATGTCTATCAAAAGCACATCGTTGTTTACATTGGTCACACGTAACAGCTGGGCCATATTTTAACTCTGAGTTTGTACACCTAATTGATAACGGTATAATAATGGTTTGCGTCATAAGAAACGGACGAGTTCAAAAAAAAAAAATAACAAACACTTTTCTTTTTTTTCGATTTGTTTAAAAAAGGAAAGGAATTTTTTTTTTACTTTTTTTATACAAAACGGAATGGAAAAACAAATTTGTTGGGAAATGGTTGAACGAAATAAGATTTTTTTCTCCATACTTTTGTGTATATATATAAAAAAAAATATTAAAGGAGCTAATAGATTTGTAATCAGAGAAAATTGGAACAAAACTAGACGCCAAGCCGTGTCTCTTTCTATACTGTCACTTCAGTTCAATGGGTGCGCATAAATGAAACAATTTGTGTTAGATGAGTAATAACATCAAACCATTATTCAAAGCTCAAATGACGAACATGATAAGTGCTTTAATTTCCTCGTTTTCACATTGATTAATTCGAAATATTTATAGCCTAACACAGTATCGTTTTCCATTTTGTTTTGTTCATTGATTCTATACAAAGAAAAGATTTGGCTTCTTTTATATTTTATTCCAATTATTCCAGTTGATTTAAATTCAACCCTTCATTGTGATTAATTTTGTTTTGTTTTATTCTTTAAAAATCGCTTATTTCATTCGTCCAATCTCACGAACAAAATGTATAACAAATTATTGAAATGAAAATGTTAATTGTGTGTCATTGGCACATGTTGACAATTGACAAAAAGAAAAATCTAGCAATCAAATGATGAAAAAAACATATTATAATGAATTGGTACTTAACGAACCTTTGGCACTTGGTTCCAATAAAAGCGGCTATTATGTTGCAGTATTCACATGCTGACGGTTTTCCATACTGCTTAACATTATATTCACATTTTTTGCAAATTCCGGATGTGCTGCCTTTGCTGTAATATCAATTAAATTGTGTGTGAGTGCTGCTTTCGATTTTTTTTTGTCATTCAATTATTTATTGGCACTAAGGTGTGTGTGATAAGATAAATTGTCTCGTAAAGATTGACCACAGTTCAAACATTGGATGGACGTAATCATTTGACGATCGAAAACGATACGTTTTCATAATCCGTTTGAAAGGGTTTAAATTACCTGCTTTGTTGGAATTCGGAACGGCAATATGTACATTTGACTATTGGAAATGAACCTCTACACTCCTGGAATAGAATAGAACATTTTCATATATACATCATTAAATTCGATTTAAATGTTTGTCAATCTTGTCGCATACAAGTGATCCATATCCTCTTTATCTAGATCATTTGAATGTATCATTTATCATTTATGTTATGTTCCCGTTATTGTTATTGAAATTTGTTTGTTGTGATAAAATTTAACAAAAGTGGCGAAAAAAATCGATGAATTAACAAGTCTGAACAGACAAGTTCAAAAAAAAGTTATGTACAAAACGCTATGTAAGTCACGTAATCGTGCTGTAAACAGCAAACGTAAGAATCTAGTTCAAAACAATACGAAATAAATTATATTGCAATCGTATGGCAGCATGTGCGACTGCAAGTCATATCGCACATAAAAACTGAGTCAATGTTATGAAGCATTTTCAATGTGACCGCCATAAAGTGCTAAAAATACGACATGTGCCAGAGTATGAGACAGTGGATAAATGCCTATTCTAATGTTCCGCCAGCCAAAATATTCAATACAAAATTCATTGGCACACTTCGAGAGAGAGAGAGAGAGAGAGAGATACATGAGAGATAGACAGATCGGTTACAATAAACAAATCAACGGCGCAATGAGGGAAGAGAACAATGCGAAAAACTTCCTGAATTTATGTACGCTATTTATGGCTGAGTATGTGACTTACGTGGCTCAATCATAATTCGTTACTTCATTCCGAAAGCTGACTGAGTTAGGTTTTTTTTAAAATTATATATGCGGATTGGATAATGGGACATTTTATATCATTTTTTGGACTTGAAATAGACAATGCAATAGATAAATGTAAATAAAAAAATACAAGCGCCAAGTTCCTCGAAGGCAAATTTTGAGGAATTACCAGAAACAGAAATGAAACAAAGAGAATTGAGATAGAAAGCGACGGTCATAACCAATATGGCGAGCGTCTCAATAATTTTTTGACGTCATTGCAAATCTTAGGTAAAAAAATAGCGTTTTTTGTAATATTTAAATTAAGTTGTAGGTTCTGTGGCGAAATTTATACGAAAATTCAAATGAAATCGCTATGGAATATGCACAACGCAAAAGTTTAATTCACAAAATAATTAGACCTTGATTAAATACCGTACAAAACGAACAAGCGCATCGTACCAACGACGACGACAACCACAAAAACAACAACAGGGTTAATGCTACGCTACGCTTTCTTTTCTACCTGTGTAACTCATTTCTTTTTTTTCCCGATCTATGAATTCAATTACAATAAATATTTGAGAATAAAAACAAAAGAACTGTTGCACATGTAGTATAAGAGGGCGTTGATCGATGGTAATAATTTGATCAATCAATTATTTGATGTTGTTTACCTTGCATAATTGCTGGCCAGAACTCAGCTCTTCGAAAGGATGCCTTGAAAAGCATTTGGAGCAAGCAAACAAAACCACTTGTGAACTCATTGTCTGTTTCGTTGTTATTTTTCGATTCTCCTTTCCTGCACTCTGGTGCTGTTCTTTCGTTTAAAGTTGAATAGAAGGGAAAAAAACGTCTCTCGGCTGTTGAATCGGTTGGTCGTGATTATCAAGCACTTGCACAAAATCTTTTATTCTCAAGTTTATAATGGTCCCTTTGAATTAAAACGTATTTTATGCAGGATATATATTTTGTTTTCTTCGTTTACTAAAATTGTATCACAGTCATACGTTTCAAATTGTTGCTCTTGGTTTGTTTTGAATTTGTTGATTTGAAAATGTTTTTGTGCAATTCAGATGCTTCAATATACACTGTGTGTTTCGTTGCAAACAACTAATAAAAAAAATCTCTCGCTTTTTTTCACTCAAATTGAGAATATCGACACCAAAAACACATTCGCTTCAAACAAAATCACAAAATCGGAACAAAATTTATCTAAACAAATACGTTAAAATCAATGTATATCTTTTATTTAATATCTTTGTTCACATAGAAATTTTTTCCATTCGCGTCAATGCCGTCTCCAAAACTAATGACGAACACGGACAACTGTATTACCGTACATTGAATGTTGAGAGAAATGCTAGACGATTCGAATGCGATCGTTTCCAAATCTAAAGTGGAGAGAAAATGTATAAAAAAGCATAATGGCGGCGCATAAACGCACTTGCTACATACATTGAGGCATCTTTCTTAAGTCCCATTCACACGTTCAATACAACAATTTCTGTGATAATTTACCATTTTAATTTCCATTATACGTTGCAAATAATCAGAAAATATCATTTTTTTACGAATATGATATATAATTAATATAATTCAGATAAAAAGCAACGCACAAAAAATTTTCATTGAAGAAAGTGATTGAAGTCGGTTTACATGGATGATTCAAAAGCAACGAATTCACGCTTTGACAGTTCTCGATGTCAGCCATCATTTTTTACATAGCCGTTTTTCAAATACACTTTCGTGTACAGCTCGAAACTATGAAGCCCAATTAAAATTGCACGCACACATTCAAGCTTCAAATGACGGAAAATAAAATATTCGTCTATAAAACAAGACCGAAGTATTTACAATATTGATGTGAAATGAATTAGTTTTGAATGAATTGTAAATGCGAATGCAAACGGTTTGTTGAATTAAATGGGAATGTGCGTTTTGTTAGTGTTCACGAACATTCATATGACATTTCACGTGCAGCACATTTGAATGTAATATCCAAATGCAAACGGGACGTTCACGCCAAAACTATTCCTTTATCGATTGAGAATCGTTCTCACATACATACGCGCGCACGAATTCGTGTACTTGTACAAGAAGCAAAAAAACACACACTTTTTTTTCGCTCTCCATCGTAGGTACAATTTTGCGCTAAAATCGCACCAAAATACCATTGTAAGTGAGCAACCGAACAGCACCCATAAGGATATCAATTAAAGTGAATTTCTCTTTTCAAATATCGATAAAGCATTTTTTTTTTATTTTAAATTCTCGACTGCTCAATTCAGTGTGTGTTGACGATTTCATTTGACATACAACTGGATTATTCAGTGTGTAAGATAGAAAATCATTATCACATCGAATTTGTAAAATTTCTTAAGAATAAAAAGGAGAAGAAGAAGAAGAAAAAACACACACGTAAAAGAAAACGAAACGACCAACGAAATTGGTGTTATTGCGGGAATACATATAAATTTTAATGCATACAGTTGTCAACTCTATTGTACTTCAAATACATTGATTGCAGTCGAAAATTGTTTTGTCGACAAACGTTCGAATAACTTTTCATTTCTGAAGTGGCATTCAATCATCAGTTGTGTGTAATTTTGACGGGTGTACAGATATCTGCATATGTGGAATATGTATATAACAGATTTTCTATTCTTCCGTGTGTTTTCTTGGATATTTTTTTGAAAAAAAATATATTAATATTGTTTTTTTATTCTCTTCTGTAAGTGTATGATTATTGTTGCTGTTCGATTGCTTCGATTAAACAACAAAAGGAATTTTTATAAGAATTTCAGAACATTACTGACATTTGTTTTTGACCATTTACAGAACGATCATCAAGTACATGTGATTGCAAATTTTTTCCAAATTCTGAATCCAATTTATTTGAATTTAAGACTGAGTGAATTGCTATTAATGCGATAGATACTGTTTCTTGTGTATATATATATCAAGTATATATTTTCTTCCACACACACCTTATAATTGCATCGTGTCGACTCTTATAGAAAATTGAATCATTACATTTTGACACAGTGACATAGTCAATTAGTGATTAAGTACGTTTAAGGGCAACCATAATCCAAAGACAACCAATCAGCTAAAGACGAAGAAAAACAATCCACAATGGAAAAGAGAAAATTATCGTAAGTCATTCAAAATTGTTTAATATTATTTGTGGATTTGAAATGGATAGCATACTTCACTTGTATAAGTATGCGAGCATAAATAGTTGTGCGAGTACAGTGAACAAGTGCAGGAAAAATCGATTTTCACACTCATTTATTTTTCGGTTTTGACATTATCAGGCATTCTCACATTTTTATCGTATTGTATTGTCTGAAGTTGCAATTGCTTGCAATGATTCATTTATTTAAAATAAACAACAACAAAAAAAGACTGCTGATAATGTGAAAATAGTTGATTGCAACTCACTCATTCTTGTTTCGTATGCACGACAGCTCTTAAGCAGATGTTTTCACCACCACATGATATTTTAAATGGTTATAAAGGTGGAATTTAACCTTCGAACTGGCGCCGAAGCGATCAGCCTCATTTTGACTCCTAATATCGTTCAATAGACTCATTTTGGTTTCATGAAAATCCAATTTATCAGACCAAAATCGGCGAGGAAAAGTATTTTTTTTACAGAGAATCAATGAATGATCAAATATTTGTAATCAATGAATGGTGTTGAGGTGTGTGACAATTTGAAAATCAATCATATTTTGTATACGTAGTAATTCAAAATGCTTCAATAGATACCAAATTACAATTGAATCCAATTTCAACACTTTTTGTACAGCAGAACATATGCCATATCATTTGGTATGCATCACAATTCAAGTGAAAAGTCTAATTTTTCCAAACCCATCAAATTGGGTTATTCAATTACATTCGATGGAAAGTAGTAAATGAAGAAATTGCTATAATTAATGTTTGCTTTTTATAAATTTTATTTTCTGCATTGAATACGTGTATATCTGTTAACTGCAGATGATTTCTATATAAGTAGACTATAGTCTATAGCATGTATTGCTTAAATGTTTCTTTAAAAAATGGAAATAAAATGCGATTAAGTTTCGATACAGCGAGATTTTGGTGTAAATTTACGGAATCATCGACCATTTTAATGGTTTTGATTTCAAGTTGCGGTGTTAATTTGGTACATCATGAGTGTATTTCGTGCCAAGAAAATCCAATCTCTTCTTTTCAGACGGTTGATTTTTAGCGCGCGCACACACATACATTCACGCAAATATATCACAAGACCATTGGGATTGATATGTTTAACAAGTACTAAAGTGTTGTCACCATTTTTGAGTCGCTGAGAAATAAAAAATCTATTGAACATAATTTCGGGAAAATACGGTGACATATTCTGAAATAAAGAATCATTCCAAACATTTTAATTAACATCAACTTTATGTGGCACATTTATTTGAAATTTTGTAACATTATTCGCTTTTTCTCAATTATTTTGTATTTCCATTCTTAACGACTCACGCGCACGCAACGTGTATGATATGCGAGCATCAAACCACAAAACGCCGAACAAACATATCGCGTTTTGCAATCAAACTCTTTGAAATCTTAGAAGATAATACTGTCGCATGCATTCACATGCATCTTTCATCGTAGAGTTGATGTTCTGGACTGATAAACACATCCATATTAAACGAGCATATTCAATTTCCAAATGCATTCGTTCCGTTTCTCACAATGACAACTGGATTTTTGTTGTTGTTGCGCAAAAAAAGACGACAGTTTTTGATTTATTAAGTCTCATTTGTTATTGTTCTTTTTTTTTCATTTTAATACAGAACTTCTGGAGATACATTGTACGAAATACTAGGTCTTTCTAAAACAGCCACACCCGATGAAATTAAGAAAACGTACCGAAAGTTAGCGCTTAAATACCATCCAGACAAGAACCCAGACAATCCAGATGCTGCTGATAAGGTATTAATTTTTTTTTAAATGAAACGATTTTTATTTATTCACTTATGTTGGTATTTGATTTTTAGTTCAAGGAAGTGAATCGAGCCAATTCGATTTTGAGCGATTTAACGAAACGAAATATTTACGATAACTATGGATCGCTTGGACTTTATATTGCTGAACAATTTGGTGAGGAGAATGTAAACGCATACTTCGTGGTTACATCGCCAGCTTGTAAGGTTTGTACTGCACATCGAACAATAAATGCGATCAAGCAACATGATTTATTTTCAATCATTCGAATGTGACACTTTGTGGTGTTATTTTGACTGTTTTTTTTTCAATTATTTTTCTTAGGCCTGCGTCATAATTTGCGGTGTCATAACAGGCTGTTATTGTTGCTGTTGCTGCTGCTGTTGTTGCAATTTCTGCTTTGGAAAATACAAACCAGCTGCACATGATCACGATTCTAAGGACTACCAGCATTTACATGTGAGTATTGTAACAAATCTTTTTTGTCCCCCCCCCAAATTTTAATCAATTTATTTAACAGTTACGATATTTCTATAACGATTAGATGAACATTGCACTTGATATTAAGAAATCACATATCATATTGCTTTTCTGATGAGCTAATCCAAATATTCAATACACACACACGCACAAAATTCAGTCATTTTCAAACGAAAAAAAAGACAATCGATTTGCACGAAATTCACATTTGAAATATTGTGTACCGTAATGTATTCACTAGCTCCATTCATCATTATATTGATTTCTATTTGTTTTTGTTTGTTTCATTTTTGTTACACGATTCATTCCACACATCATCCATTCGTACTATATTGAAATATTATATACACATAAAATACATATAATTAGACTTGGTTTTAATGAACATGTTGGCATTTTGCAATTTCATGAGAGCCATCAAGCAGCCTGTGTGTACTCTCAGAATATATTATGTTCAAGGTTTTTCACGATGAAAATACTTTCAATTATAAAAAAAAAATGCGACGATTTTATATGCTTACTGCATGACGCGCATTGTGCTTGGCTCTATTAACCCCAATATTTTATTTTTTATAGAAGAAGAATTGTGTGCCAGTTTCACAAATGCAAGAACATTTAATAATCAATTATTATGGACCATCTGAACGGTTCCATATATTTAACTCACTAACCAAAAGCATTTTAACATATTTTTTTTTTTGTCTGATGAACCACTTTGATTAATCATTTTCTTTTCTCACAAAAAACTTTTCTGTTTTTTTCTCTTCTCGATGCAATTTTTTGTTATATTGGTTCTAAACAAAATCACACTAATAATTTTGATTTGATATTATTTTTTTAAATTTAAATTTAAAAAAACGTTTCAATTCGATATATGTTTCCTTTGTTTTAATATTTTTAAATGTTTTTTTGTTTGTTTTAATTTTATTGTTTGGTTCAATCTGTTCTTTTATTTACCCAGCGTGATGCAAATCATCCAGATGGAACATCAGGACGTGTAAGTTCATATTCACTCATATTTTGCGAAACTATTTTTAACCATTTTAATTTAAATGACAACAAGAATGCTTTTCATTTTGATTTATAATCATTCCGCATGTGCATGCACCACCCACTCCAAGTAATATGCATATTTATTTTTGTAGAATCGTTAATTTTATTTTTTATCAATAATATTTTTGGTTAGATGTAAGATCGGCAAATAATCAATCACTTTGCATATGAAAATCAATTTTGGTGTATTATTTTAATGTAAATTTTTATATCTTTGGACAATGTTACAGGAGGACTTCAATGACATGGATGGCGGTGCACCAGTTACTTCACAACCGGCACCAGGTCAAGGTACCAGCAATTCCAATATACCAATTGCAATGCCCGCTCCAAATCCAACCAATCCATTTGCCAGCATGGCTACAGAGCAAACATCGCTCAATACATCTGAACAAGCCACATATACACCAGGTAATTAAATGCACATCGTTTGATCAATTGTTTAACTCTTGAACATTTCACATGCAAACGTTTGCATTCGGGCTCAATAACCTAATCGCATACACATTATTCGTTTATGTGTGTGCTCGTGTGAATTGCATCCAATAAATCAATAAAAAAAATCCATTTTTCTACATGAGCAATAATTCATATTTTTTTTTCGTTCTGTATATATTCTATCTCTCTCACTCTCTCTCTCTCTCTCTTCATGAACAATCCAAAATCAAAAGCCTATTAAAACAAGCAAGAATTGACATAGTTATTAATGAGCATTAACATCAAACATATATTTTGAGCTCATACATAAAATTCTTTTCTGCGAAATACTCGGGGAATGAATTGATCTCCAGTTGGGATGTTTATTGGAATGGGATTTTATGACCAGGTTGGTAGATTGAAAATGATATCAAGTAAATTGAAGATGACCGTTACTTTAACTATTTATCAATTTGTAACTGACTATTACTATTTTTAATATTCTATAATTTGTTTGTTCGTTTTCATTTGAATTTTTTTTTTTTACACACTTTTGCAAAATGAAAAACATTTGCATAGAAAACATAAAAGGAAAATATACAGGAAATTTCAAGTAGACTTTCCGATGAAATGATATTTGTTTGAAAATCGATATTATTCATTTTATTTTCACATCGATCTTGATTTATTTTATTATTCGCAATTGTTTCACACAAAAAACCATTTACACCAAAGTAAAGTATCAAGTAAAGAGTAAAAGTTCATTTTTAACGGAATGCCATTTGAATTGAACATAGTTTGCTTTAAATTTCCCATGAATACACACATTTTTAATTTAATTTTCTTTTATTTCATGTTTCAAATAGGTTTAACATCATCTTCTCCAAGGCGTTGAAAAACCCATCATTAGAGGACACAAAATTACTTTTTTTTGCTATTATTATATCCACAATAATAATTGAAATTTCTTCGTGTGTACACAATTTATAGGAAGTGAAAAAAACAACATTCAAAAAATAAATAAAATGAACCTTATAAATTACTGATATACGTCATTAGCTTATTATGGAAAGAAATCCTTAATATTAATCCCTACTATTATTATATTTACCATCTATTTAATGAAAAAAGAATATTCATCAATAATTTAATGTAAAACAAAATTAGCGTAGCATTGAAATTACCTTCTCAAGTTAAAATCTCGTTTAACATTTTGTTTCAATTCCAATTTATCAAAAATTGTTTGACACAGACTTTTCATTTTTTTTTTTGTTTGTTTTTATCTTGGTCATTGATTTGTGTGTTATTTAAATGTTAGTTTTGTGAATTTTTTTTTTCATCGTCAAATATCATCTGAAATATAAAGAAACAATTTTTTTTTGTTTCAAAATTAAAAAAAAAGTTATAAATTTAGAATTAAGCAGCAATTAAGCAAGTCAAACAGTTCAGGCATGTACACAGATTCAATAAAAATCAATTATCTCAATAACGGATAAAAACTCAAAATATTAAAAACAATTCAATTTTGTTTGCATTCAAATAGATTTTAATGATATATTTCTTTGTCATTCGATAAAATTCATTTTCTTTTCTCATATAATGTATATTTATATTTACAACAAATGAAAAGAGAAACCGATTTAATGCAAGTATTTCTTGTTAGTTTCATATGTTCTTTCCGATTAAATTTTCAATGTACGTCAATAAAATCTAATCAACGAATATTATTCTCACAACACCCGTTTCTTTTACTGATCGTCTTTTATCATTATCATTTAATATATAAATTTTAAAATCGATGCGATGTAAGTTCAAGGAATGTGTATAAATATTTATAATCTTTATTCACCGCCAAAACTGGCTGAATCATCTGAGTTTTTACAATTTTTTATACATTTGTTGGTGGGAAAAAGGTATGAATCAGTGATATACTATGGTGAACATGTGATCACAGTTAAAAACCACATCTTTTCAATAATAATCTTACGACCACATACAATATTCTAACGGTCACCCACACGGTCCACCAGCCCGGGTCAGTAGTACGAATGACCACTCAGCCACCATCCCAGGCTGCACGATATAGGTAAATAGACCGAATGGGGCCGCCGAATTCGCAGTGGTCACTACGCCCCCCATGGCCAAAAGTTAAAATTACATCTTTATAACAAATAAATGAATAAACAATTAGCTACGTCTTACTGTAATAGCTAAAAGTTATCCCGTCAAACAGCAAAAAACGCTTATAAATAGTTAATATTTTCAAATTGCACGCGGATACGATGAGTCGGAAACTAATAAATAAATATAATTTTAAATACTATATCTATATAAAAAAATAAATCACAATGTATCACATTTGCTCGTTTAAGAAAACAGTGTTATAATTGGACACCAATGACAAGTGATCATCGCTTAAGGCTAAAAGTCGATTTTTGAAAGTTGATCTCTTTGATTGCATTGAAAATAGTTCGTGGACCCTATTTGACATTTGTCATTGATTTTGAAGTACTCGACACTTCTCAAGTTACGTTCATTTTGATTGCGGGCCATTTCAGTCTTCAGTGATGGGCAGTGAACATTATTTTGCATCAAGTCGAATATGAATAAAATTGATGCGTTTATACGGCGCCTTTGGAGTGATTGCATGTTTAGTTTGCCCAGGCGAGCGCTGTACGATGATATTTTGTAGTGATTCGAGATGTTTGGATACTCCTCGAGTGCAAACATTGAGAACTGACGAAGGCAAGATTCAATTTTGTTCTTGTGAATGCCATGGTACGGTAGCCATACTAAACTGCCATACTCCAAGATTGATTGTACGAGGGCGCAGTATAATGACTTGAGAGTATTAACATCAGGAATATCGTAGCAGAATCTCTTTACGAATCCGAGCGCTGATGTTGCTTTGGCCACGATTGAATCGATGTGATTGATGAAGTTGATTTTGCTGTCAAAAATTACTCCCAAGTCCTCTTTGTGCGCTTACTCTCTTAAAATTGTGACTGCCATATGAGTAGGAGCACATGATTCTCTCTCTCCTTTTCGATATCGACATAACAGAGCATTTGTCGAGATTTAGGTAAAGTTTGTTTGCTTCGCACCAGTTCTTTAATTTATCAATTGCCACTTGAAGTTTGATAGTGTCATTGGTGTCAGTGATTGAAGTTGCCAATTTCAAATCGTCAGCAAACAGAGAGAGAAAAATGTCGTCATCCGCAATGGAATTTACAATATCGTTGATGAGAAGTAAAAATAGGGTGGGGCCCAAGTGACTACCTTGAGGCACCCCTGAGTTAGCAACAAACTCACTTGATTTCATTTGCCCATATTTCACAAATTGACGACGATTTGACGAATACGATTTGATCCAATCGATTAAGTTTGGTGGCAGATTGAAATTGTGAAGTTTTGAAATCAGAATCGAATGATCAACAATGTCAAATGCCTTACTGAAGTCTGTGTAAAGTACTTCTAGCCCTTCTTCTTTAGCCCAAAATATATCGTTGCTGCGATGATAATTTTTGTACATTATAGTGGTATAAACGATTTTTTGAAATTTTGGAATCGACCGGAATTTGACTACCCATTAAAAAAAATGGCTATTGGTGTCCGTCCCCTAGTTTTCACTGAAATATGAGAATCTTAATGTTAGATATCTTATCTACACACAAAATAACATCTGTAACAGTTCAGCCATCTGGTGGTAAAATTTCAAATTACAACCTTTACTGGCAACATTTTGCGAGCTCGTATTTTTTTATGATCAATAGCCCTAATCATCTGTACAACATACTGATACTTATATTTTAAGTCTTATATTGGTAATTTAAATAGTAAAATACTACTAGCTCAGTTCGAAGTCGAATAATTGATCAAATACACAACCACTGCTGTTCTCTTAAATTCAATATACCAATAAATCACTGATTTTATTGGTAGTAATGATGGTAATTCACAATTTCACCATCAGATGGTGTATCTATTACCGATCTCTTTTTTGTGTATTTATACATAATTCATATAATACAATCCAATACGAAAAATAATTATCAGAGAGAGAGGGAGAGTACAAAACGATACCGCATTATATAAATTACAATGTGCTAGTATTTTCTTCCTTGGCCCCTAGCTTTATGATTCTTGATTAAGCATTTCATATAGAGGGGAGGGCTTTTTCGTTTGAATTTGTACCTGGAATCGCTCAAATCCAGAAATTTACCAGGCGTGGGTGGTTTTTCATTCAACGGTGGTGTAGGATTAAGTTGATATTCTTTTGCTGTAGCCGTTGCTGATATAACTCCACTTGAACCAGGCTGTGACGCATCATTTTGGATGTCATCTA
This sequence comes from Contarinia nasturtii, assembly GCF_009176525.2. Classification (NCBI taxonomy): domain Eukaryota; kingdom Metazoa; phylum Arthropoda; class Insecta; order Diptera; family Cecidomyiidae; genus Contarinia; species Contarinia nasturtii. The sequence goes on from NW_022197544.1 coordinate 9,207,099, forward strand.
TCTAAAAAAGAAATGAAATGAAATGTGGAAATCATAAATAATTATCAGTGAATATTTGCAGTAAAGCGAAATACGGCGGATATGTTATTACGAATGATTTAACAATAGCTTTTACTTGTTTCTTGGGAATTAGATACGTTTTGTGCAAATTATTTGAAAACTGATGAAAAAAAGAACAAAAAAGGGTGTAATTACCTCTACCATATAAAACAACAGCTTTCCGGATTCCACCTCTTGTTTATGAACTTGTAATTCGCTCGTATTCTTTGCGCAATCTGCACAAATCATTTTTGTGTACACGTCTGCTTCTTTAATCTATAATAAATTGGTGTAATAGATGTAAAAGAATAACGCAATCGAATCAATAATCGTATGCAAAAGAAGTAGGAACCCGTAAAAAAACATTTTAAATAAATTAAACCTTACTTCAATATCGTGTAGCTCACGTATTGCATTCAGTAAACTTGGGCAAGCTGTAATGTCCTTCTTGCCAACTTCTACAAAACACAAACGACATTTTGATTGTAAATCTTGAAGATTCTTCATTTTTGACTTGAATACCTTGATTAAATGACAAAAAACACCAATGTATATACACAAACATCAATGATTGATGATCAATCACAAGGAAACTTATTTTAAAAATAGTGTAATTACCTTTTCGTGCATTTCAACCAGTGCCGTGTACAGGTCTTGACCTAATTCAACCCGCTTTTTGTGAAAAGTAAATAAATGCGTTTTGCTTGTGCAGTTTGAACAAATCATTTTTGAATATCTGTCCGTGTCTTTGATCTATAATAAATTGGCACAATATTAGTCAATGAACACACATTATCGCATAAAAAAATTCATATTTAAAATAAAAGAAATTCTTACCTCAATACCAAAGAGTTCATGTATTTTTTGCTGTAAGATTGGCCCATTTGTTACATCGTTTTCTCCCTTTCTTGTGAAACACAAACGACATTTCGACCGTAATTCGCTTAAAGTTGTTGCCATGATTAATGTGAAGGGGTTTGAGAAAAAAAAACACTAAAAAAACTTGTTGAATTCAAAAAATATTTCCGATTATTTTGTACAATCAAATCAAATTTGAATTTGAAGTATTATCAGTGGGTTTTTGTACGGTTTACAGAAAATTGCCGTTTTCTTCAATTTTTCAATAAATGACAGTCATTTACATACACACACTCACTCTGTTGCTATTCTCTGTTATTGTGCAGTTGCCGACAAAATGTCAAAAATCACGCTGTTACTTTGTCACGAAAATGACCATCCCACGATTTGACGTTTGTTTGCCTAAGCGGACAATAAGAGAAAAAAATAAAACCGAACTACAAAACTGAAGTGAACAAAAGTATCGTCATCTCTTTCGTGTAATCATCAAACAGACCGATGATGCACATAATGCTATTATATTTTGCGTATAAATCAGCTTGTTTTGCGTTCATATACACTGAACCATCAATTGATATAAATACAGACGATTGTGCTAGTGCTTCAAAATGTCGACACAAAAGGCACGATCTGCCCATGTGAATGTATGAACTAGACAGAGTGAACGTCGTCTTTCGTGCAGGTCATTGCAGAACGTAGAAAACAAAATTTGCAAACATTTTTTTTATGGACTAAATTTAATTCTATGCAAAATGTATGTGCAAAATAACACCATTGTTTGTCCAATAAGTATCGTGTTTTTATTTCCTTCTTTCTCTCGTCGTTCATTGTGTGTTTTTGGTTCGAAATCAAAGTGATTTGCGCTTACTTAATATTTATATTTATGATTGATTGAACTGCTTTTTTTATAAAAAATAATAATAATAATAATAGAACCTGTGCAAATATTAGATAAATATTAGATAAATTTTATTTTTGGTGGACAGATCCGTGTCAGTGTTTCTTCATTCCCGTCTATTTCAGCACATTTATTTTTAATATCAATGTACGATTATTGACAATAATAACATTTGCTGCTGTGTTTGATTAAATGTGATCGCATCAACTTGTCATTATTAAAAGCGTATCAAAATGCAAATAATTTATGGTGCTTCTAAATGAACATTTCCAAAGGAACCGCTGTTAAATAGTGCCCATAAAAGAAATTCATAATAATAAATTAAAGATTCGGATAAGTGACAAAAAAAAATTGTGTGAAATATTCAAGCCGGTGCCCGTCGTTTTGCACAAATACACATAAAAATCGATTGTGTTATTCAGTTGTTTTGCTTTTAGATTCACATCGAAATAGTCAAATATAATGTGGTTTGTCTTGCATTTGGACATTGTACGTCGCGAATAATAAGACGGATGGTCAGATACAGAGCGAAAAGAAAAGAAAGAAAATAAATCAAATGAATTAAATGGTGCGTTTTGTGTGTGTGTGTGTTTTTTTTTATTTCGTCTGTTCGTTGTGCCAGCGATCAGAGAGGAAAAACTGTATAGCAGAAAAAATAGGCATGCGGTGCAATACTTTCAGTGATATAGATCTCTTTTCTCTTTGTCATTCCACATTCACATTCTGGCAAACAAAACCCACCTCAACTAAAAGCCAAAATCTATTCAAGTCAGTAGTAGGAAAAGGCGGGTTCTAGGCCAAACTTTGCGGCACCCTTGCGGCACCCTTGCGGCACCGCATGCCTGCCGCATCGATTTGCCTAGAAATCTGCCTTCCACTACCATACACCGTATTTCATTCACTCACACATTCAATTGTTTTCTCGTTCAATTCTCTCTATCAAACACTCAAAAATTTATCCAACAACAAAATACATTGGTGCGTTTTAAGATCATTTGTTTACATTTTGAAAGCTCGGTAGTTTTTTTACTTCGTTTGTATGAACATACGAAACGAATCCAACAACAAAATACATGGCAAATACAAAAAACGCTCACCCACTCAGTCACACATTCACTCGTTCGCTCGATTGTATACTACATCTCTCTCTCTCTCTCTCTCTCTCTCTCTCTCTTTTTCTCTCTTTCTCTCACGTTCATGAAAATAGTTCGATTTTTGGTTCGTTTTCTCGTTTTCATGAAAATATTTCGATTTTAGGTTCAATTTCGTGAAGATAGTTCAATTTTAGGTTCGTTTTCATAAAAATAGTTCGATTTTAGGTTCGAATTGATGAAAATAGTTCGATTTTAAGTCCGAATTGGTGAAAATAGTTCGATTTGAGGTTTGATTTCATATAAAAAAAGTTCGATTTGAGGTATCGACACTTGTCGATGTTGAACGCATGTTAAACACCTTAAAACATGTGAAGCGATTGGAATTTTTCGCTTAGTACACAAAAAACTATAATTCACTTTAGTGCAATCGTTGCTCAATTGGCATTGAGTTATTCAAAATGACAAAGACTATATTCTTGCTTAACATTTTGATGTAAAATAAGCAATATTTGCCGAGTTATTTGAGAACAATGCGAGAAAAGGTGAAAAAATACCACTTTTTTGGAAAAAATTTCGCCAAAAAGGCCATCCAAATGCGGTCATATTGTCATGACATGTAGAGAAAAATTGTTTATTATAGCCTGATCAACAGCTTTGCCCAAGACAGTATGCAAAAATAATGAACTCATTACGAGCTATGGGCTAAAATTGATATGATCGAAAATTGAAAAAAAGTAAAAAAAAACATGAGTCTGAGCCAGAAACTTTGAATCCGATTTTAAAGTCCAAATAGGCTGAGTATTCCAAATCCAGCTAGGGTTTGACTACCATGGGGAAGTACTAACTTATAGTATAGGTCCCACCGTTGCCCGAGGTTTTGTGTTGCACTGTGTTATTGATACGTTGTAAACATGGCGTAAAAGAATATACGAAAAATAAAAAAACCACAAATAGAAGAAACATCGAATCCATTTATTCATTTTTGTTTTGAAAATTGCTGAATTCCAGATTTTCCATTCAGAAATTGACTGTTCGTAAATTTCATAATGCATAAAATTACAATCAAAATGGAATCCATCAATTGAGCGACATTTCGTCGGAATAACCTAATCCTAGCATAATTTTCTGCATTGGGCATTGCCATTGAGAATGGTATTCAAAGAAAAAAAAAAATACAGAACAATGTGATTTTATTGAATTTTGAATTAAATAATGGATTTTGCAAAGCGATGGTTCGTTGATCTCACTGATATGGATCTTCATCCGTTAAAAGACCCTCTGGGACTCTTTTTCTCTCAATCTCAGGGAAGTTAATTTGACAGTAGTTGTTCCTCCATCCATGGGGTAACCACATGTTAACTTTATACCAGGCGGCTGAAGTTTGAGCTGAGAAATAGAATAGAATCGAAATTATTTTATCATTAACGAAATTTTTATTAATGAGTTTTTATAATATAAGGCAAGTTTACACTTCCCGTGGAATGAAAAAAAAAAATTTAACAATACAAAAACTAATTAATCAATGAGACTCCTCATTCTGATGCAAAAAACGGAGTTCCAATGCGTAAAAAGAACAAAATTCAATAGACAAAACCAAAATGCACGAATCAATTCTAGGAATTCACACTTCAATCGAACCAAAATCCAAATTTTTCAACGAATATGAGTGATAGGATTTCGCTGTTTACAGGTCATCAGTGCGACTTTGTTCGAACCATCCGCAGATCGAGTCAAACACAAACTAAAAGAAGTAACTAAAACTTAAAGAATATTTTTGTATTAAATTCGGATTGCCGTCCGTTTTTCAGTGTATCAATTTGCCAACATGATTTGCAAAAGGAGAAATTCTTTTAGTTTGTGTTTGACTCGATTTGCTGAAATCGTGTAACTCATTTCGTTGAACCATTTGGATTTTGGTTCGATTGGTGCAGTAAAACAACAATACAAACTTACCATTTTCATTTTCATCAAAATAGTATGTTCCATGTGGCTGTATAAAATTCTGACGGATTTGTCCTGGTCGCAAATTACCTAGTTGAGTTTTTACCCAAAACTCATCATCTCTTTGGGTTCTTTCAGTTCGGACTTCCACATACGCATGGAAGTGACCGAATTCACTACTTGGACGATCCGTACCGTAAGCCACATCAAAATGGTCGGCTGGCAAATCGTAGATTAAGAAGTTGCTTGCGGAGCAACTGAGAATAAAACTCAGAATGAAGAGAGACTTCATATTTTAATGTTCACAGTTGACACCTTTGAAAAATGCTTGAAGTGCATATGTTAGCTCCAGAAACTGAACTGATTTTAGCATATTTGAAAAGCTCTATATATATATGAAACAAACGTGACAATAATTGAAACTGAAATGCAACTATAAAACTGAGTAAGCGAAATTCAAGAACAATGTAAATGGAATCGTGATCAACTGACAAACTGATAAACTAACAAAGAATCAAGATCATAAATAACTTTTGCAAAAGTCACGTACTATTTTAGAATCGAGAACTCATCATTTTAAATTTAGAACAAAATGCATATATTATTGTTGGTCGATTCACGGACAGACTGCATGAATATCATCACACTTATTCGTCGTTACACTTATTTAACGTAATTTACGTGATATAATGAATGCACATGCTTTGATGAATGCACGTGTCTGAATAAGCATTTTTTTAATACTAATACAATTTGTTAAATAGGATAAAAAAATTGTTTCGCGCTAACTCGTTGTTCAATGGTTAAAAATTTGGGGACTGTGTTCAAAATATAAATTGCTTGCGTATTCTTCACATATTCATCGTGAAGAAGTTTATGGAAAAAGAGTTGAATTGTAAGTTTGATGCCACTAGTACGATCTTCAACCGATTTCAGAATTTCATAGTACTCCACATCATCGATGGGAAACGAAAGATGTGGACGTTTATCTGATTTAATAAATAAATGCCATCCTTCGAACACCAATTTTGACAATGAATGTGATGCATGCTGTAAAATTGATTTGATCGTCATAAGTGTTTCGTTCTTCGTATGAAGATTATATTTCATATGAAATGTCTCCAGGTTTGGCATATGTTCCAGTAAATACCACATTTCATCAAACGTAGGAATCTGGTTTCGCATACGAAATTCTGTAATATTTCCAAATGTAGGAATGTAAGTCAACTCCGTGTAAAAATCGGAATGTAAGCTCACTTTCAGATTCTCGATTTGTATATTCGGTGAACTCAGTGTAGCCACAATAGATTGATATTCAAGGTGATTTACTTCAAAATCGAATTCTTTCAATTCACTTAAATAACCCGAATTCGAGACGAAATCAGCACTTGTAATTCGTAGTACTTTCAATTTTGAGTTTACTTCAAGAAATTTATGTATAGCTTCGCAAACTAACTTGTTACATGCATAGCAGTTAAAAGTAGCTTCAACCAATTTAGGCAATGTGCTGTTTGATGGAATTAAAGATTCCACATGGAGATCAAAATGCACGTCTAAAACTTCAAGGTTCGAACAAGCGGATATTATCTCAAAAAACGATCTACTCTTAATGAAGTATACACGTAGTGTTCTCAATCTTTCAAATAATGTTTTCAATTTCAAAAAAATTTCTTTCAATGTTGATTCAGGTGTGTGATAAGCAGAAAATTCCAATTCTTTCAGCCCATTGCAATATTTGCTTATAATTCTCAAATCAAGATGCGTGTCTTCATTTATATTCACTGAATAACGGCTAGGACTTCTGTGCACTAGCGATACCGATGAAATTGATGAACCGAATTTGCTGAAAAAATTGGTGACCTGTGATTTTGTTGGCTTACGGTCCCACGTTAAATCGCCGATACGGATCTTTTTTGATTTGTATTTGCTTGAAAATGCTTCTTTAGCAACACGATCGAAGCGTATACAAACATTTGCCACTGACATTAATGTCGACAAATGTAATTTTGTGAAAATTTCTCGTAAGCAATCGTCATTCAGCACATTTAAAATATGTTTGCATGAATCTTGTTTTGGCGGATGTAACAACGCGCCTATCGCACAATCGAGTTGTAAAACTGTATCCGAAACTAGTTTTGATTTGCGTTTGAATTCTTCGTATGATTTTACTTCACATTTATTGTCTTCAATTTCCATATAACCTTTGGATATTAGCTCATCCGCAACCGAATCGTCTTCAAATTCAATCAGTCCAATTCGAACGTCATTACGTTTTTCAATACCAACAAACCGAAGTTTACCAAATTTCTCGAATATTGCATGTTGATTGAAATAAAACTGAAAGTTACGAGAGAAAAAAATACTTTACAATCAGAGATGCAGCGCAAAAATTGAATGGGTTGAGCAAAACAAAAAAATATATGTAACCTACTTCGTGCATTGGGTATACGCAGATTACAGTTGACTTCGGTGTATATATTTGTTCATCCAAAATTATGCTCATTTTTATGACTTTTAGTTTGATATTCTCATCAATTTGAAAGGAGCCCAATGAAATTGTAAATAATCGCGAATTATTAAACAATTGGATTTGTTTCTAATGAAAAATAACAAAATCTTTATGCATCGCACTTTTGCTATATCAGATAAAATAATCTTGCATTCGCTTTCCGATGTCGGCGGTGGCAGCATCAACGGCAATCATGTAGTTTTTTCTTGTACAGTTGTTGTTGGTTCTGCTGTACACACAGACACACACACTGGAATATTGTTATTTTAGTGTTTTTCTATTTTTCGATATTTCTTCTTCTTTGTGTTTGGTTCTTTTTCACTTTCTATTGAAACTTCAAACTTGTATATCTTTTGTGCACAGCACAAAACATTTTTGTTATTATTCACCAACTACCGCTTCTATCGATTCATTTTTTGTGTTTTTTTCTCGCTTTCGATAGATTTGTTTAACTTATAAAGACCGTTGATTATTCAAATAAAACCGATTACTCTTATGTTTGATTATTTTTGAGAAGAGTACACTTTATTTTCATGTTTCATCGCCACGGCAATTTCACAAAGAAGAAAGAGAAACAACTCATTTCCCTGACAGTTCACTACCTCTCACACACTCATCTTCACTCGCACACACACTCACCACATACATCGAACGCTCTCTCGAATGTGCCGTTGATGTATATTACGTTCCGATATCCTCGACAAAAAAGCTTGCATTTTTACAAATACTTTGAACGTAAATCGTACAAAGTGCTCGTTGGTTATACGTATTCTTTTGACAGTGTTCTAATATCGAACATACTGCACGAGATGAGCGCGTTTTCACTCACATGCACACACGTTATTCTCAATTTTGGTCGCTCGTGTTCGCGATTTCATATACATACATGAATTCGTTGTATACGTGTGACGGTAAAACAGCGTTCGATGAATCATTGAGTCGTTAACGTGAGAGAAAGAGAGAAAGAGAAAGAGAGAGAGAGAGAGAGAGAGAGAGAGAGA